>NC_080020.1:26535396-26835396 GCF_030020395.1 Manis pentadactyla | reverse complement strand
ACACTATTCAGGCCAGAAAGCCCAGTCAAGATGACGTCATGCAGGGCTATGGAAAAAGCCAATGCATGTCCCCAGAGTCCACATGTCAAAAAAATTTTCCATACTAAATCTTTTCCGTATTTCCCATCTTAAATATGAATTCTGAGAAGAGAACATTTGCTGAGATGTCAAGTGCATTCAGTAGGAACAGCAGTTGTACAAACTGCGTTTTTAAGCCCTAAAACACTAAGAAGGAAATGGGCAGAACCGTTTTATGCTCCCCTGCATGGGTCGCTTTTGATTAAATTTCACGGATTCAGTCAATTAAGCTTTTTTTTTAACAGGTATAATTTTAACACAGTGATGTTTTATTCATATAGGAAAATCTTCGTTTGTCAAAAGAGTAAGAGATTATTTTGCTGTCCAAAATTCACCTGACCAAAGTCATTGTTTGCATTTTTGCTTTTTGGCATTAATAACATAATGATTTCTATTGGCGTCCCGTATGTTGGGATCTCTTCTGACTCCAGGATTTCATAGAATGAGAAAAGGATTGTTAGGGAAATCGGAAAGTTAAATTAAAAGTTTAATTCGCTGAACAGTCGAAACAATTGTTGGTGAGGAAAAGAAAGAATATTTTCCTCAATAAACGATTCCTTCGAAAAAGGACATACAATTTGTATCATTTGATCCCTAAGCACTTTGTCTTTCGGAAATTATGCATAAAAGGATTTTATTATTTTTCTCTTAATTTCTACGGTTTACAGAGTAAATGGTTTCAGAAAATAATCTTTCTTGCGATTTAAAAGTAAAAAATGGGAGAAATGATGAATAAGAGGGACATGGTGACAGAGCAAGCCTTTGATACCATTATAATCCTCCTTTCTACACTTACTAGTTTTAATCGTTAGCAGTAACACATTCATTTCTATAAATACTAAAGTGTGAGATAGAGACAAAGTGGTTTATGGAATCACATACGCCAGCATAAAGCTAGTGTATTATAGGACTAAGCCTGCTTAATGAAAATAAATAATCGAGAGCTGGTATCTGTCCGGAAAGAACTCAGAACGAATACACTGCCACTTGACCTTATATATAGCCCCAGGTAGTATGCCCAGCCACAGGGAAAGCATCCTAGCAAAATAAACCTTCTAAGAACCATTTTTGAAAATACTTTACACTTCTTTTAAGGGCGAGAATGCCTTCGGTGTGAAGGTTAAGAAAAATGATAAAATACCTCTTTTTCCTTAAAAGAATCTTAAAGAAGAATGCAGCCTGTACCTCTCTGGGCACTTCTGTAGCGAGAGGCAGCAGTCGCGACTGCCCTTTATGCTGCGGCGCCAGGCTCGGAATCATGGCGAATGACCGCCTCCCACAATCGTTGCCATGGATACAAGCTCTGCTCTTGCTCGCATCTCGCATCTCGGATGACAGTTACACCCGACAATGCAAGCGCCGTGCTCTTTACGAGGCATTTTGTATGTATTGTTTACTTCAATCCTCACAATCTTTACACCAAGGAAGGAGGGTTTTACTCTCCCTATATTCCCAGGGAGGGAGTCACACACCCAGTGAGCTTAATTCGTTTCCCGAGGTGCCCTGGCTTTAAGGAACGGAAGCGTGTGATGTGAACCCAGTACTGTCTCTCGCTGCAAGCTGTGGTCTTAGCCACTTCATGTACTTTACTCTGATTTAAAATAAACTTTTACACTTGGTACTGTTCACACTATTCAGGCCAGAAAGCCCAGTCAAGATGACGTCATGCAGGGCTATGGAAAAAGCCAATGCATGTCCCCAGAGTCCACATGTCAAAAAAATTTTCCATACTAAATCTTTTCCGTATTTCCCATCTTAAATATGAATTCTGAGAAGAGAACATTTGCTGAGATGTCAAATGCATTCAGTAGGAACAGCAGTTGTACAAACTGCGTTTTTACACCCTAAAACACTAAGAAGAAATCGAGCAGAACCGTTTTATGCTCCCCTGCATGGGTCGCTTTTGATTAAATTTCACGGATTCAGTCAATTAACCGTTTTTTTTAACAGGTATAATTTTAACACAGTGATGTTTTATTCATAAAGGAAAATCTTCGTTTGTCAAAAGAGTAAGAGATTATTTTGCTGTCCAAAATTCACCTGACAAAAGTCATTGTTTACATTTTTGCTTTTTGGCTTTAATAACATAATGATTTCTACAGTCGTTCCGTATTTTGAGATCTCTTCTGACTCCAGGATTTCATAGAATGAGAAAAGGATTGTTAGGGAAATCGGAAAGTTAAATTAAAAGTTTAATTCCCTGAACAGTCGAAACAATTGTGGGTGAGGAAAAGAAAGAATATTTTCCTCAATAAACGATTCCTTCGAAAAAGGACATAGAATTTGTATCATTTGATCCCTAAGCACTTTGTCTTTCGGAAATTATGCATAAAAGGATTTTATTATTTTTCTCTTAATTTCTACGGTTTACAGAGTAAATGGTTTCAGAAAATAATCTTTCTTGCGATTTAAAAGTAAAAAATGGGAGAAATGATGAATAAGAGGGACATGGTGACAGAGCAAGCCTTTGATACCATTATAATCCTCCTTTCTACACTTACTAGTTTTAATCGTTAGCAGTAACACATTCATTTCTATAAATACTAAAGTGTGAGATAGGGACAAAGTGGTTTATGGAAACACATACGCCAGCATAAAGCTAGTGTATTATAGGACTAAGCCTGCTTAATGAAAATAAATAATCGAGAGCTGGTATCTGTCCGGAAAGAACTCAGAACGAATACACTGCCACTTGACCTTATATATAGCCCCAGGTAGTATGCCCAGCCACAGGGAAAGCATCCTAGCAAAATAAACCTTCTAAGAACCATTTTTGAAAATACTTTACACTTCTTTTAAGGGCGAGAATGCCTTCGGTGTGAAGGTTAAGAAAAATGATAAAATACCTCTTTTTCCTCAAAAGAATCTTAAAGAAGAATGCAGCCTGTACCTCTCTGGGCACTTCTGTAGCGAGAGGCAGCAGTCGCGACTGCCCTTTATGCTGCGGCGCCAGGCTCGGAATCATGGCGAATGACCGCCTCCCACAATCGTTGCCATGGATACAAGCTCTGCTCTTGCTCGCATCTCGCATCTCGGATGACAGTTACACCCGACAATGCAAGCGCCGTGCTCTTTACGAGGCATTTTGTATGTATTGTTTACTTCAATCCTCACAATCTTTACACCAAGGAAGGAGGGTTTTACTCTCCCTATATTCACAGGGAGGGAGTCACACACCCAGTGAGCTTAATTCGTTTCCCGAGGTGCCCTGGCTTTAAGGAACGGAAGCGTGTGATGTGAACCCAGTACTGTCTCTCGCTGCAAGCTGTGGTCTTAGCCACTTCATGTACTTTACTCTGATTTAAAATAAACTTTTACACTTGGTACTGTTCACACTATTCAGGCCAGAAAGCCCAGTCAAGATGACGTCATGCAGGGCTATGGAAAAAGCCAATGCATGTCCCCAGAGTCCACATGTCAAAAAAATTTTCCATACTAAATCTTTTCCGTATTTCCCATCTTAAATATGAATTCTGAGAAGAGAACATTTGCTGAGATGTCAAATGCATTCAGTAGGAACAGCAGTTGTACAAACTGCGTTTTTACACCCTAAAACACTAAGAAGAAATCGAGCAGAACCGTTTTATGCTCCCCTGCATGGGTCGCTTTTGATTAAATTTCACGGATTCAGTCAATTAACCGTATTTTTTAACAGGTATAATTTTAACACAGTGATGTTTTATTCATAAAGGAAAATCTTCGTTTGTCAAAAGAGTAAGAGATTATTTTGCTGTCCAAAATTCACCTGACAAAAGTCATTGTTTACATTTTTGCTTTTTGGCATTAATAACATAATGATTTCTACAGTCGTTCCGTATTTTGAGATCTCTTCTGACTCCAGGATTTCATAGAATGAGAAAAGGATTGTTAGGGAAATCGGAAAGTTAAATTAAAAGTTTAATTCCCTGAACAGTCGAAACAATTGTGGGTGAGGAAAAGAAAGAATATTTTCCTCAATAAACGATTCCTTCGAAAAAGGACATAGAATTTGTATCATTTGATCCCTAAGCACTTTGTCTTTCGGAAATTATGCATAAAAGGATTTTATTATTTTTCTCTTAATTTCTACGGTTTACAGAGTAAATGGTTTCAGAAAATAATCTTTCTTGCGATTTAAAAGTAAAAAATGGGAGAAATGATGAATAAGAGGGACATGGTGACAGAGCAAGCCTTTGATACCATTATAATCCTCCTTTCTACACTTACTAGTTTTAATCGTTAGCAGTAACACATTCATTTCTACAAATACTAAAGTGTGAGATAGGGACAAAGTGGTTTATGGAAACACATACGCCAGCATAAAGCTAGTGTATTATAGGACTAAGCCTGCTTAATGAAAATAAATAATCGAGAGCTGGTATCTGTCCGGAAAGAACTCAGAACGAATACACTGCCACTTGACCTTATATATAGCCCCAGGTAGTATGCCCAGCCACAGGGAAAGCATCCTAGCAAAATAAACCTTCTAAGAACCATTTTTGAAAATACTTTACACTTCTTTTAAGGGCGAGAATGCCTTCGGTGTGAAGGTTAAGAAAAATGATAAAATACCTCTTTTTCCTCAAAAGAATCTTAAAGAAGAATGCAGCCTGTACCTCTCTGGGCACTTCTGTAGCGAGAGGCAGCAGTCGCGACTGCCCTTTATGCTGCGGCGCCAGGCTCGGAATCATGGCGAATGACCGCCTCCCACAATCGTTGCCATGGATACAAGCTCTGCTCTTGCTCGCATCTCGCATCTCGGATGACAGTTACACCCGACAATGCAAGCGCCGTGCTCTTTACGAGGCATTTTGTATGTATTGTTTACTTCAATCCTCACAATCTTTACACCAAGGAAGGAGGGTTTTACTCTCCCTATATTCCCAGGGAGGGAGTCACACACCCAGTGAGCTTAATTCGTTTCCCGAGGTGCCCTGGCTTTAAGGAACGGAAGCGTGTGATGTGAACCCAGTACTGTCTCTCGCTGCAAGCTGTGGTCTTAGCCACTTCATGTACTTTACTCTGATTTAAAAGAAACTTTTACACTTGGTACTGTTCACACTATTCAGGCCAGAAAGCCCAGTCAAGATGACGTCATGCAGGGCTATGGAAAAAGCCAATGCATGTCCCCAGAGTCCACATGTCAAAAAAATTTTCCATACTAAATCTTTTCCGTATTTCCCATCTTAAATATGAATTCTGAGAAGAGAACATTTGCTGAGATGTCAAGTGCATTCAGTAGGAACAGCAGTTGTACAAACTGCGTTTTTAAGCCCTAAAACACTAAGAAGGAAATGGGCAGAACCGTTTTATGCTCCCCTGCATGGGTCGCTTTTGATTAAATTTCACGGATTCAGTCAATTAAGCTTTTTTTTTAACAGGTATAATTTTAACACAGTGATGTTTTATTCATATAGGAAAATCTTCGTTTGTCAAAAGAGTAAGAGATTATTTTGCTGTCCAAAATTCACCTGACAAAAGTCATTGTTTGCATTTTTGCTTTTTGGCATTAATAACGTAATGATTTCTATTGGCGTCCCGTATGTTGGGATCTCTTCTGACTCCAGGATTTCATAGAATGAGAAAAGGATTGTTAGGGAAATCGGAAAGTTAAATTAAAAGTTTAATTCCCTGAACAGTCGAAACAATTGTGGGTGAGGAAAAGAAAGAATATTTTCCTCAATAAACGATTCCTTCGAAAAAGGACATACAATTTGTATCATTTGATCCCTAAGCACTTTGTCTTTCGGAAATTATGCATAAAAGGATTTTATTATTTTTCTCTTAATTTCTACGGTTTACAGAGTAAATGGTTTCAGAAAATAATCTTTCTTGCGATTTAAAAGTAAATAATGGGAGAAATGATGAATAAGAGGGACATGGTGACAGAGCAAGCCTTTGATACCATTATAATCCTCCTTTCTACACTTACTAGTTTTAATCGTTAGCAGTAACACATTCATTTCTACAAATACTAAAGTGTGAGATAGGGACAAAGTGGTTTATGGAAACACATACGCCAGCATAAAGCTAGTGTATTATAGGACTAAGCCTGCTTAATGAAAATAAATAATCGAGAGCTGGTATCTGTCCGGAAAGAACTCAGAACGAATACACTGCCACTTGACCTTATATATAGCCCCAGGTAGTATGCCCAGCCACAGGGAAAGCATCCTAGCAAAATAAACCTTCTAAGAACCATTTTTGAAAATACTTTACACTTCTTTTAAGGGCGAGAATGCCTTCGGTGTGAAGGTTAAGAAAAATGATAAAATACCTCTTTTTCCTTAAAAGAATCTTAAAGAAGAATGCAGCCTGTACCTCTCTGGGCACTTCTGTAGCGAGAGGCAGCAGTCGCGACTGCCCTTTATGCTGCGGCGCCAGGCTCGGAATCTTGGCGAATGACCGCCTCCCACAATCGTTGCCATGGATACAAGCTCTGCTCTTGCTCGCATCTCGCATCTCGGATGACAGTTACACCCGACAATGCAAGCGCCGTGCTCTTTACGAGGCATTTTGTATGTATTGTTTACTTCAATCCTCACAATCTTTACACCAAGGAAGGAGGGTTTTACTCTACCTATATTCACAGGGAGGGAGTCACACACCCAGTGAGCTTAATTCGTTTCCCGAGGTGCCCTGGCTTTAAGGAACGGAAGCGTGTGATGTGAACCCAGTACTGTCTCTCGCTGCAAGCTGTGGTCTTAGCCACTTCATGTACTTTACTCTGATTTAAAAGAAACTTTTACACTTGGTACTGTTCACACTATTCAGGCCAGAAAGCCCAGTCAAGATGACGTCATGCAGGGCTATGGAAAAAGCCAATGCATGTCCCCAGAGTCCACATGTCAAAAAAATTTTCCATACTAAATCTTTTCCGTATTTCCCATCTTAAATATGAATTCTGAGAAGAGAACATTTGCTGAGATGTCAAGTGCATTCAGTAGGAACAGCAGTTGTACAAACTGCGTTTTTAAACCCTAAAACACTAAGAAGGAAATGGGCAGAACCGTTTTATGCTCCCCTGCATGGGTCGCTTTTGATTAAATTTCACGGATTCAGTCAATTAAGCTTTTTTTTTAACAGGTATAATTTTAACACAGTGATGTTTTATTCATATAGGAAAATCTTCGTTTGTCAAAAGAGTAAGAGATTATTTTGCTGTCCAAAATTCACCTGACAAAAGTCATTGTTTGCATTTTTGCTTTTTGGCATTAATAACATAATGATTTCTATTGGCGTCCCGTATGTTGGGATCTCTTCTGACTCCAGGATTTCATAGAATGAGAAAAGGATTGTTAGGGAAATCGGAAAGTTAAATTAAAAGTTTAATTCCCTGAACAGTCGAAACAATTGTGGGTGAGGAAAAGAAAGAATATTTTCCTCAATAAACGATTCCTTCGAAAAAGGACATAGAATTTGTATCATTTGATCCCTAAGCACTTTGTCTTTCGGAAATTATGCATAAAAGGATTTTATTATTTTTCTCTTAATTTCTACGGTTTACAGAGTAAATGGTTTCAGAAAATAATCTTTCTTGCGATTTAAAAGTAAAAAATGGGAGAAATGATGAATAAGAGGGACATGGTGACAGAGCAAGCCTTTGATACCATTATAATCCTCCTTTCTACACTTACTAGTTTTAATCGTTAGCAGTAACACATTCATTTCTATAAATACTAAAGTGTGAGATAGGGACAAAGTGGTTTATGGAAACACATACGCCAGCATAAAGCTAGTGTATTATAGGACTAAGCCTGCTTAATGAAAATAAATAATCGAGAGCTGGTATCTGTCCGGAAAGAACTCAGAACGAATACACTGCCACTTGACCTTATATATAGCCCCAGGTAGTATGCCCAGCCACAGGGAAAGCATCCTAGCAAAATAAACCTTCTAAGAACCATTTTTGAAAATACTTTACACTTCTTTTAAGGGCGAGAATGCCTTCGGTGTGAAGGTTAAGAAAAATGATAAAATACCTCTTTTTCCTCAAAAGAATCTTAAAGAAGAATGCAGCCTGTACCTCTCTGGGCACTTCTGTAGCGAGAGGCAGCAGTCGCGACTGCCCTTTATGCTGCGGCGCCAGGCTCGGAATCATGGCGAATGACCGCCTCCCACAATCGTTGCCATGGATACAAGCTCTGCTCTTGCTCGCATCTCGCATCTCGGATGACAGTTACACCCGACAATGCAAGCGCCGTGCTCTTTACGAGGCATTTTGTATGTATTGTTTACTTCAATCCTCACAATCTTTACACCAAGGAAGGAGGGTTTTACTCTCCCTATATTCACAGGGAGGGAGTCACACACCCAGTGAGCTTAATTCGTTTCCCGAGGTGCCCTGGCTTTAAGGAACGGAAGCGTGTGATGTGAACCCAGTACTGTCTCTCGCTGCAAGCTGTGGTCTTAGCCACTTCATGTACTTTACTCTGATTTAAAATAAACTTTTACACTTGGTACTGTTCACACTATTCAGGCCAGAAAGCCCAGTCAAGATGACGTCATGCAGGGCTATGGAAAAAGCCAATGCATGTCCCCAGAGTCCACATGTCAAAAAAATTTTCCATACTAAATCTTTTCCGTATTTCCCATCTTAAATATGAATTCTGAGAAGAGAACATTTGCTGAGATGTCAAATGCATTCAGTAGGAACAGCAGTTGTACAAACTGCGTTTTTACACCCTAAAACACTAAGAAGAAATCGAGCAGAACCGTTTTATGCTCCCCTGCATGGGTCGCTTTTGATTAAATTTCACGGATTCAGTCAATTAACCGTATTTTTTAACAGGTATAATTTTAACACAGTGATGTTTTATTCATAAAGGAAAATCTTCGTTTGTCAAAAGAGTAAGAGATTATTTTGCTGTCCAAAATTCACCTGACAAAAGTCATTGTTTACATTTTTGCTTTTTGGCATTAATAACATAATGATTTCTACAGTCGTTCCGTATTTTGAGATCGCTTCTGACTCCAGGATTTCATAGAATGAGAAAAGGATTGTTAGGGAAATCGGAAAGTTAAATTAAAAGTTTAATTCCCTGAACAGTCGAAACAATTGTGGGTGAGGAAAAGAAAGAATATTTTCCTCAATAAACGATTCCTTCGAAAAAGGACATAGAATTTGTATCATTTGATCCCTAAGCACTTTGTCTTTCGGAAATTATGCATAAAAGGATTTTATTATTTTTCTCTTAATTTCTACGGTTTACAGAGTAAATGGTTTCAGAAAATAATCTTTCTTGCGATTTAAAAGTAAAAAATGGGAGAAATGATGAATAAGAGGGACATGGTGACAGAGCAAGCCTTTGATACCATTATAATCCTCCTTTCTACACTTACTAGTTTTAATCGTTAGCAGTAACACATTCATTTCTACAAATACTAAAGTGTGAGATAGGGACAAAGTGGTTTATGGAAACACATACGCCAGCATAAAGCTAGTGTATTATAGGACTAAGCCTGCTTAATGAAAATAAATAATCGAGAGCTGGTATCTGTCCGGAAAGAACTCAGAACGAATACACTGCCACTTGACCTTATATATAGCCCCAGGTAGTATGCCCAGCCACAGGGAAAGCATCCTAGCAAAATAAACCTTCTAAGAACCATTTTTGAAAATACTTTACACTTCTTTTAAGGGCGAGAATGCCTTCGGTGTGAAGGTTAAGAAAAATGATAAAATACCTCTTTTTCCTCAAAAGAATCTTAAAGAAGAATGCAGCCTGTACCTCTCTGGGCACTTCTGTAGCGAGAGGCAGCAGTCGCGACTGCCCTTTATGCTGCGGCGCCAGGCTCGGAATCATGGCGAATGACCGCCTCCCACAATCGTTGCCATGGATACAAGCTCTGCTCTTGCTCGCATCTCGCATCTCGGATGACAGTTACACCCGACAATGCAAGCGCCGTGCTCTTTACGAGGCATTTTGTATGTATTGTTTACTTCAATCCTCACAATCTTTACACCAAGGAAGGAGGGTTTTACTCTCCCTATATTCCCAGGGAGGGAGTCACACACCCAGTGAGCTTAATTCGTTTCCCGAGGTGCCCTGGCTTTAAGGAACGGAAGCGTGTGATGTGAACCCAGTACTGTCTCTCGCTGCAAGCTGTGGTCTTAGCCACTTCATGTACTTTACTCTGATTTAAAAGAAACTTTTACACTTGGTACTGTTCACACTATTCAGGCCAGAAAGCCCAGTCAAGATGACGTCATGCAGGGCTATGGAAAAAGCCAATGCATGTCCCCAGAGTCCACATGTCAAAAAAATTTTCCATACTAAATCTTTTCCGTATTTCCCATCTTAAATATGAATTCTGAGAAGAGAACATTTGCTGAGATGTCAAGTGCATTCAGTAGGAACAGCAGTTGTACAAACTGCGTTTTTACACCCTAAAACACTAAGAAGAAATCGAGCAGAACCGTTTTATGCTCCCCTGCATGGGTCGCTTTTGATTAAATTTCACGGATTCAGTCAATTAACCGTTTTTTTTAACAGGTATAATTTTAACACAGTGATGTTTTATTCATAAAGGAAAATCTTCGTTTGTCAAAAGAGTAAGAGATTATTTTGCTGTCCAAAATTCACCTGACAAAAGTCATTGTTTACATTTTTGCTTTTTGGCATTAATAACATAATGATTTCTACAGTCGTTCCGTATTTTGAGATCTCTTCTGACTCCAGGATTTCATAGAATGAGAAAAGGATTGTTAGGGAAATCGGAAAGTTAAATTAAAAGTTTAATTCCCTGAACAGTCGAAACAATTGTGGGTGAGGAAAAGAAAGAATATTTTCCTCAATAAACGATTCCTTCGAAAAAGGACATACAATTTGTATCATTTGATCCCTAAGCACTTTGTCTTTCGGAAATTATGCATAAAAGGATTTTATTATTTTTCTCTTAATTTCTACGGTTTACAGAGTAAATGGTTTCAGAAAATAAACTTTCTTGCGATTTAAAAGTAAAAAATGGGAGAAATGATGAATAAGAGGGACATGGTGACAGAGCAAGCCTTTGATACCATTATAATCCTCCTTTCTACACTTACTAGTTTTAATCGTTAGCAGTAACACATTCATTTCTATAAATACTAAAGTGTGAGATAGGGACAAAGTGGTTTATGGAATCACATACGCCAGCATAAAGCTAGTGTATTATAGGACTAAGCCTGCTTAATGAAAATAAATAATCGAGAGCTGGTATCTGTCCGGAAAGAACTCAGAACGAATACACTGCCACTTGACCTTATATATAGCCCCAGGTAGTATGCCCAGCCACAGGGAAAGCATCCTAGCAAAATAAACCTTCTAAGAACCATTTTTGAAAATACTTTACACTTCTTTTAAGGGCGAGAATGCCTTCGGTGTGAAGGTTAAGAAAAATGATAAAATACCTCTTTTTCCTTAAAAGAATCTTAAAGAAGAATGCAGCCTGTACCTCTCTGGGCACTTCTGTAGCGAGAGGCAGCAGTCGCGACTGCCCTTTATGCTGCGGCGCCAGGCTCGGAATCATGGCGAATGACCGCCTCCCACAATCGTTGCCATGGATACAAGCTCTGCTCTTGCTCGCATCTCGCATCTCGGATGACAGTTACACCCGACAATGCAAGCGCCGTGCTCTTTACGAGGCATTTTGTATGTATTGTTTACTTCAATCCTCACAATCTTTACACCAAGGAAGGAGGGTTTTACTCTCCCTATATTCCCAGGGAGGGAGTCACACACCCAGTGAGCTTAATTCGTTTCCCGAGGTGCCCTGGCTTTAAGGAACGGAAGCGTGTGATGTGAACCCAGTACTGTTTCTCGCTGCAAGCTGTGGTCTTAGCCACTTCATGTACTTTACTCTGATTTAAAAGAAACTTTTACACTTGGTACTGTTCACACTATTCAGGCCAGAAAGCCCAGTCAAGATGACGTCATGCAGGGCTATGGAAAAAGCCAATGCATGTCCCCAGAGTCCACATGTCAAAAAAATTTTCCATACTAAATCTTTTCCGTATTTCCCATCTTAAATATGAATTCTGAGAAGAGAACATTTGCTGAGATGTCAAATGCATTCAGTAGGAACAGCAGTTGTACAAACTGCGTTTTTAAGCCCTAAAACACTAAGAAGGAAATGGGCAGAACCGTTTTATGCTCCCCTGCATGGGTCGCTTTTGATTAAATTTCACGGATTCAGTCAATTAAGCTTTTTTTTTAACAGGTATAATTTTAACACAGTGATGTTTTATTCATATAGGAAAATCTTCGTTTGTCAAAAGAGTAAGAGATTATTTTGCTGTCCAAAATTCAGCTGACAAAAGTCATTGCTTGCATTTTTGCTTTTGGGCATTAATAACATAATGATTTCTACACTCGTTCCGTATTTTGAGATCTCTTCTGACTCCAGGATTTCATAGAATGAGAAAAAGATTGTTAGGGATATCGGAAAGTTAAATTAAAAGTTTAATTCAATGAACAGTCGAAACAATTGTGGGTGAGGAAAAGAAAGAATATTTTCCTCAATAAACGATTCCTTCGAAAAAGGACATACAATTTGTATCATTTGATCCCTAAGCACTTTGTCTTTCGGAAAGTATCCATAAAAGGATTTTATTATTTTTCTCTTAATTTCTACGGTTTACAGAGTAAATGGTTTCAGAAAATAATCTTTCTTGCGATTTAAAAGTAAAAAATGGGAGAAATGATGAATAAGAGGGACATGGTGACAGAGCAAGCCTTTGATACCATTATAATCCTCCTTTCTACACTTACTAGTTTTAATCGTTAGCAGTAACACATTCATTTCTATAAATACTAAAGTGTGAGATAGGGACAAAGTGGTTTATGGAAACACATACGCCAGCATAAAGCTAGTGTATTATAGGACTAAGCCTGCTTATTGAAAATAAATAATCGAGAGCTGGTATCTGTCCGGAAAGAACTCAGAACGAATACACTGCCACTTGACCTTATATATAGCCCCAGGTAGTATGCCCAGCCACAGGGAAAGCATCCTAGCAAAATAAACCTTCTAAGAACCATTTTTGAAAATACTTTACACTTCTTTTAAGGGCGAGAATGCCTTCGGTGTGAAGGTTAAGAAAAATGATAAAATACCTCTTTTTCCTTAAAAGAATCTTAAAGAAGAATGCAGCCTGTACCTCTCTGGGCACTTCTGTAGCGAGAGGCAGCAGTCGCGACTGCCCTTTATGCTGCGGCGCCAGGCTCGGAATCATGGCGAATGACCGCCTCCCACAATCGTTGCCATGGATACAAGCTCTGCTCTTGCTCGCATCTCGCATCTCGGATGACAGTTACACCCGACAATGCAAGCGCCGTGCTCTTTACGAGGCATTTTGTATGTATTGTTTACTTCAATCCTCACAATCTTTACACCAAGGAAGGAGGGTTTTACTCTCCCTATATTCCCAGGGAGGGAGTCACACACCCAGTGAGCTTAATTCGTTTCCCGAGGTGCCCTGGCTTTAAGGAACGGAAGCGTGTGATGTGAACCCAGTACTGTCTCTCGCTGCAAGCTGTGGTCTTAGCCACTTCATGTACTTTACTCTGATTTAAAAGAAACTTTTACACTTGGTACTGTTCACACTATTCAGGCCAGAAAGCCCAGTCAAGATGACGTCATGCAGGGCTATGGAAAAAGCCAATGCATGTCCCCAGAGTCCACATGTCAAAAAAATTTTCCATACTAAATCTTTTCCGTATTTCCCATCTTAAATATGAATTCTGAGAAGAGAACATTTGCTGAGATGTCAAGTGCATTCAGTAGGAACAGCAGTTGTACAAACTGCGTTTTTAAGCCCTAAAACACTAAGAAGGAAATGGGCAGAACCGTTTTATGCTCCCCTGCATGGGTCGCTTTTGATTAAATTTCACGGATTCAGTCAATTAAGCTTTTTTTTTAACAGGTATAATTTTAACACAGTGATGTTTTATTCATATAGGAAAATCTTCGTTTGTCAAAAGAGTAAGAGATTATTTTGCTGTCCAAAATTCACCTGACAAAAGTCATTGTTTGCATTTTTGCTTTTTGGCATTAATAACGTAATGATTTCTATTGGCGTCCCGTATGTTGGGATCTCTTCTGACTCCAGGATTTCATAGAATGAGAAAAGGATTGTTAGGGAAATCGGAAAGTTAAATTAAAAGTTTAATTCCCTGAACAGTCGAAACAATTGTGGGTGAGGAAAAGAAAGAATATTTTCCTCAATAAACGATTCCTTCGAAAAAGGACATACAATTTGTATCATTTGATCCCTAAGCACTTTGTCTTTCGGAAATTATGCATAAAAGGATTTTATTATTTTTCTCTTAATTTCTACGGTTTACAGAGTAAATGGTTTCAGAAAATAATCTTTCTTGCGATTTAAAAGTAAAAAATGGGAGAAATGATGAATAAGAGGGACATGGTGACAGAGCAAGCCTTTGATACCATTATAATCCTCCTTTCTACACTTACTAGTTTTAATCGTTAGCAGTAACACATTCATTTCTACAAATACTAAAGTGTGAGATAGGGACAAAGTGGTTTATGGAAACACATACGCCAGCATAAAGCTAGTGTATTATAGGACTAAGCCTGCTTAATGAAAATAAATAATCGAGAGCTGGTATCTGTCCGGAAAGAACTCAGAACGAATACACTGCCACTTGACCTTATATATAGCCCCAGGTAGTATGCCCAGCCACAGGGAAAGCATCCTAGCAAAATAAACCTTCTAAGAACCATTTTTGAAAATACTTTACACTTCTTTTAAGGGCGAGAATGCCTTCGGTGTGAAGGTTAAGAAAAATGATAAAATACCTCTTTTTCCTTAAAAGAATCTTAAAGAAGAATGCAGCCTGTACCTCTCTGGGCACTTCTGTAGCGAGAGGCAGCAGTCGCGACTGCCCTTTATGCTGCGGCGCCAGGCTCGGAATCTTGGCGAATGACCGCCTCCCACAATCGTTGCCATGGATACAAGCTCTGCTCTTGCTCGCATCTCGCATCTCGGATGACAGTTACACCCGACAATGCAAGCGCCGTGCTCTTTACGAGGCATTTTGTATGTATTGTTTACTTCAATCCTCACAATCTTTACACCAAGGAAGGAGGGTTTTACTCTCCCTATATTCACAGGGAGGGAGTCACACACCCAGTGAGCTTAATTCGTTTCCCGAGGTGCCCTGGCTTTAAGGAACGGAAGCGTGTGATGTGAACCCAGTACTGTCTCTCGCTGCAAGCTGTGGTCTTAGCCACTTCATGTACTTTACTCTGATTTAAAAGAAACTTTTACACTTGGTACTGTTCACACTATTCAGGCCAGAAAGCCCAGTCAAGATGACGTCATGCAGGGCTATGGAAAAAGCCAATGCATGTCCCCAGAGTCCACATGTCAAAAAAATTTTCCATACTAAATCTTTTCCGTATTTCCCATCTTAAATATGAATTCTGAGAAGAGAACATTTGCTGAGATGTCAAGTGCATTCAGTAGGAATAGCAGTTGTACAAACTGCGTTTTTAAACCCTAAAACACTAAGAAGGAAATGGGCAGAACCGTTTTATGCTCCCCTGCATGGGTCGCTTTTGATTAAATTTCACGGATTCAGTCAATTAAGCTTTTTTTTTAACAGGTATAATTTTAACACAGTGATGTTTTATTCATATAGGAAAATCTTCGTTTGTCAAAAGAGTAAGAGATTATTTTGCTGTCCAAAATTCACCTGACAAAAGTCATTGTTTGCATTTTTGCTTTTTGGCATTAATAACATAATGATTTCTATTGGCGTCCCGTATGTTGGGATCTCTTCTGACTCCAGGATTTCATAGAATGAGAAAAGGATTGTTAGGGAAATCGGAAAGTTAAATTAAAAGTTTAATTCCCTGAACAGTCGAAACAATTGTGGGTGAGGAAAAGAAAGAATATTTTCCTCAATAAACGATTCCTTCGAAAAAGGACATACAATTTGTATCATTTGATCCCTAAGCACTTTGTCTTTCGGAAATTATGCATAAAAGGATTTTATTATTTTTCTCTTAATTTCTACGGTTTACAGAGTAAATGGTTTCAGAAAATAATCTTTCTTGCGATTTAAAAGTAAAAAATGGGAGAAATGATGAATAAGAGGGACATGGTGACAGAGCAAGCCTTTGATACCATTATAATCCTCCTTTCTACACTTACTAGTTTTAATCGTTAGCAGTAACACATTCATTTCTATAAATACTAAAGTGTGAGATAGGGACAAAGTGGTTTATGGAAACACATACGCCAGCATAAAGCTAGTGTATTATAGGACTAAGCCTGCTTAATGAAAATAAATAATCGAGAGCTGGTATCTGTCCGGAAAGAACTCAGAACGAATACACTGCCACTTGACCTTATATATAGCCCCAGGTAGTATGCCCAGCCACAGGGAAAGCATCCTAGCAAAATAAACCTTCTAAGAACCATTTTTGAAGATACTTTACACTTCTTTTAAGGGCGAGAATGCCTTCGGTGTGAAGGTTAAGAAAAATGATAAAATACCTCTTTTTCCTTAAAAGAATCTTAAAGAAGAATGCAGCCTGTACCTCTCTGGGCACTTCTGTAGCGAGAGGCAGCAGTCGCGACTGCCCTTTATGCTGCGGCGCCAGGCTCGGAATCATGGCGAATGACCGCCTCCCACAATCGTTGCCATGGATACAAGCTCTGCTCTTGCTCGCATCTCGGATGACAGTTACACCCGACAATGCAAGCGCCGTGCTCTTTACGAGGCATTTTGTATGTATTGTTTACTTCAATCCTCACAATCTTTACACCAAGGAAGGAGGGTTTTACTCTCCCTATATTCCCAGGGAGGGAGTCACACACACAGTGAACTTAATTCGTTTCCCGAGGTGCCCTGGCTTTAAGGAACGGAAGCGTGTGATGTGAACCCAGTACTGTCTCTCGCTGCAAGCTGTGGTCTTAGCCACTTCATGTACTTTACTCTGATTTAAAAGAAACTCTTACACTTGGTACTGTTCACACTATTCAGGCCAGAATGCCCAGTCAAGATGACGTCATGCAGGGCTATGGAAAAAGCCAATGCATGTCCCCAGAGTCCACATGTCAAAAAAATTTTCCATACTAAATCTTTTCCGTATTTCCCATCTTAAATATGAATTCTGAGAAGAGAACATTTGCTGAGATGTCAAATGCATTCAGTAGGAACAGCAGTTGTACAAACTGCGTTTTTAAGCCCTAAAACACTAGAAGGAAATGGGCAGAACCGTTTTATGCTCCCCTGCATGGGTCGCTTTTGATTAAATTTCACGGATTCAGTCAATTAACCGTTTTTTTTAACAGGTATAATTTTAACACAGTGATGTTTTATTCATATAGGAAAATCTTCGTTTGTCAAAAGAGTAAGAGATTATTTTGCTGTCCAAAATTCACCTGACAAAAGTCATTGTTTACATTTTTGCTTTTTGGCATTAATAACATAATGATTTCTACAGTCGTTCCGTATTTTGAGATCTCTTCTGACTCCAGGATTTCAAAGAATGAGAAAAGGATTGTTAGGGAAATCGGAAAGTTAAATTAAAAGTTTAATTCCCTGAACAGTCGAAACAATTGTGGGTGAGGAAAAGAAAGAATATTTTCCTCAATAAACGATTCCTTCGAAAAAGGACATACAATTTGTATCATTTGATCCCTAAGCACTTTGTCTTTCGGAAATTATGCATAAAAGGGTTTTATTATTTTTCTCTTAATATCTACGGTTTACAGAGTAAATGGTTTCAGAAAATAATCTTTCTTGCGATTTAAAAGTAAAAAATGGGAGAAATGATGAATAAGAGGGACATGGTGACAGAGCAAGCCTTTGATACCATTATAATCCTCCTTTCTACACTTACTAGTTTTAATCGTTAGCAGTAACACATTCATTTCTATAAATACTAAAGTGTGAGATAGGGACAAAGTGGTTTATGGAAACACATACGCCAGCATAAAGCTAGTGTATTATAGGACTAAGCCTGCTTAATGAAAATAAATAATCGAGAGCTGGTATCTGTCCGGAAAGAACTCAGAACGAATACACTGCCACTTGACCTTATATATAGCCCCAGGTAGTATGCCCAGCCACAGGGAAAGCATCCTAGCAAAATAAACCTTCTAAGAACCATTTTTGAAAATACTTTACACTTCTTTTAAGGGCGAGAATGCCTTCGGTGTGAAGGTTAAGAAAAATGATAAAATACCTCTTTTTCCTTAAAAGAATCTTAAAGAAGAATGCAGCCTGTACCTCTCTGGGCACTTCTGTAGTGAGAGGCAGCAGTCGCGACTGCCCTTTATGCTGCGGCGCCAGGCTCGGAATCATGGCGAATGACCGCCTCCCACAATCGTTGCCATGGATACAAGCTCTGCTCTTGCTCGCATCTCGCATCTCGGAAGACAGTTACACCCGACAATGCAAGCGCCGTGCTCTTTACGAGGCATTTTGTATGTATTGTTTACTTCAATCCTCACAATCTTTACACCAAGGAAGGAGGGTTTTACTCTCCCTATATTCCCAGGGAGGGAGTCACACACCCAGTGAGCTTAATTCGTTTCCCGAGGTGCCCTGGCTTTAAGGAACGGAAGCGTGTGATGTGAACCCAGTACTGTCTCTCGCTGCAAGCTGTGGTCTTAGCCACTTCATGTACTTTACTCTGATTTAAAATAAACTTTTACACTTGGTACTGTTCACACTATTCAGGCCAGAAAGCCCAGTCAAGATGACGTCATGCAGGGCTATGGAAAAAGCCAATGCATGTCCCCAGAGTCCACATGTCAAAAAAATTTTCCATACTAAATCTTTTCCGTATTTCCCATCTTAAATATGAATTCTGAGAAGAGAACATTTGCTGAGATGTCAAATGCATTCAGTAGGAACAGCAGTTGTACAAACTGCGTTTTTACACCCTAAAACACTAAGAAGAAATCGAGCAGAACCGTTTTATGCTCCCCTGCATGGGTCGCTTTTGATTAAATTTCACGGATTCAGTCAATTAACCGTTTTTTTTAACAGGTATAATTTTAACACAGTGATGTTTTATTCATAAAGGAAAATCTTCGTTTGTCAAAAGAGTAAGAGATTATTTTGCTGTCCAAAATTCACCTGACAAAAGTCATTGTTTACATTTTTGCTTTTTGGCTTTAATAACATAATGATTTCTACAGTCGTTCCGTATTTTGAGATCTCTTCTGACTCCAGGATTTCATAGAATGAGAAAAGGATTGTTAGGGAAATCGGAAAGTTAAATTAAAAGTTTAATTCCCTGAACAGTCGAAACAATTGTGGGTGAGGAAAAGAAAGAATATTTTCCTCAATAAACGATTCCTTCGAAAAAGGACATAGAATTTGTATCATTTGATCCCTAAGCACTTTGTCTTTCGGAAATTATGCATAAAAGGATTTTATTATTTTTCTCTTAATTTCTACGGTTTACAGAGTAAATGGTTTCAGAAAATAATCTTTCTTGCGATTTAAAAGTAAAAAATGGGAGAAATGATGAATAAGAGGGACATGGTGACAGAGCAAGCCTTTGATACCATTATAATCCTCCTTTCTACACTTACTAGTTTTAATCGTTAGCAGTAACACATTCATTTCTACAAATACTAAAGTGTGAGATAGGGACAAAGTGGTTTATGGAAACACATACGCCAGCATAAAGCTAGTGTATTATAGGACTAAGCCTGCTTAATGAAAATAAATAATCGAGAGCTGGTATCTGTCCGGAAAGAACTCAGAACGAATACACTGCCACTTGACCTTATATATAGCCCCAGGTAGTATGCCCAGCCACAGGGAAAGCATCCTAGCAAAATAAACCTTCTAAGAACCATTTTTGAAAATACTTTACACTTCTTTTAAGGGCGAGAATGCCTTCGGTGTGAAGGTTAAGAAAAATGATAAAATACCTCTTTTTCCTCAAAAGAATCTTAAAGAAGAATGCAGCCTGTACCTCTCTGGGCACTTCTGTAGCGAGAGGCAGCAGTCGCGACTGCCCTTTATGCTGCGGCGCCAGGCTCGGAATCATGGCGAATGACCGCCTCCCACAATCGTTGCCATGGATACAAGCTCTGCTCTTGCTCGCATCTCGGATGACAGTTACACCCGACAATGCAAGCGCCGTGCTCTTTACGAGGCATTTTGTATGTATTGTTTACTTCAATCCTCACAATCTTTACACCAAGGAAGGAGGGTTTTACTCTCCCTATATTCCCAGGGAGGGAGTCACACACCCAGTGAGCTTAATTCGTTTCCCGAGGTGCCCTGGCTTTAAGGAACGGAAGCGTGTGATGTGAACCCAGTACTGTCTCTCGCTGCAAGCTGTGGTCTTAGCCACTTCATGTACTTTACTCTGATTTAAAATAAACTTTTACACTTGGTACTGTTCACACTATTCAGGCCAGAAAGCCCAGTCAAGATGACGTCATGCAGGGCTATGGAAAAAGCCAATGCATGTCCCCAGAGTCCACATGTCAAAAAAATTTTCCATACTAAATCTTTTCCGTATTTCCCATCTTAAATATGAATTCTGAGAAGAGAACATTTGCTGAGATGTCAAATGCATTCAGTAGGAACAGCAGTTGTACAAACTGCGTTTTTACACCCTAAAACACTAAGAAGAAATCGAGCAGAACCGTTTTATGCTCCCCTGCATGGGTCGCTTTTGATTAAATTTCACGGATTCAGTCAATTAACCGTTTTTTTTAACAGGTATAATTTTAACACAGTGATGTTTTATTCATAAAGGAAAATCTTCGTTTGTCAAAAGAGTAAGAGATTATTTTGCTGTCCAAAATTCACCTGACAAAAGTCATTGTTCACATTTTTGCTTTTTGGCATTAATAACATAATGATTTCTACAGTCGTTCCGTATTTTGAGATCTCTTCTGACTCCAGGATTTCATAGAATGAGAAAAGGATTGTTAGGGAAATCGGAAAGTTAAATTAAAAGTTTAATTCCCTGAACAGTCGAAACAATTGTGGGTGAGGAAAAGAAAGAATATTTTCCTCAATAAACGATTCCTTCGAAAAAGGACATACAATTTGTATCATTTGATCCCTAAGCACTTTGTCTTTCGGAAATTATGCATAAAAGGATTTTATTATTTTTCTCTTAATTTCTACGGTTTACAGAGTAAATGGTTTCAGAAAATAATCTTTCTTGCGATTTAAAAGTAAAAAATGGGAGAAATGATGAATAAGAGGGACATGGTGACAGAGCAAGCCTTTGATACCATTATAATCCTCCTTTCTACACTTACTAGTTTTAATCGTTAGCAGTAACACATTCATTTCTATAAATACTAAAGTGTGAGATAGAGACAAAGTGGTTTATGGAATCACATACGCCAGCATAAAGCTAGTGTATTATAGGACTAAGCCTGCTTAATGAAAATAAATAATCGAGAGCTGGTATCTGTCCGGAAAGAACTCAGAACGAATACACTGCCACTTGACCTTATATATAGCCCCAGGTAGTATGCCCAGCCACAGGGAAAGCATCCTAGCAAAATAAACCTTCTAAGAACCATTTTTGAAAATACTTTACACTTCTTTTAAGGGCGAGAATGCCTTCGGTGTGAAGGTTAAGAAAAATGATAAAATACCTCTTTTTCCTTAAAAGAATCTTAAAGAAGAATGCAGCCTGTACCTCTCTGGGCACTTCTGTAGCGAGAGGCAGCAGTCGCGACTGCCCTTTATGCTGCGGCGCCAGGCTCGGAATCATGGCGAATGACCGCCTCCCACAATCGTTGCCATGGATACAAGCTCTGCTCTTGCTCGCATCTCGGATGACAGTTACACCCGACAATGCAAGCGCCGTGCTCTTTACGAGGCATTTTGTATGTATTGTTTACTTCAATCCTCACAATCTTTACACCAAGGAAGGAGGGTTTTACTCTCCCTATATTCCCAGGGAGGGAGTCACACACCCAGTGAGCTTAATTCGTTTCCCGAGGTGCCCTGGCTTTAAGGAACGGAAGCGTGTGATGTGAACCCAGTACTGTCTCTCGCTGCAAGCTGTGGTCTTAGCCACTTCATGTACTTTACTCTGATTTAAAAGAAACTTTTACACTTGGTACTGTTCACACTATTCAGGCCAGAAAGCCCAGTCAAGATGACGTCATGCAGGGCTATGGAAAAAGCCAATGCATGTCCCCAGAGTCCACATGTCAAAAAAATTTTCCATACTAAATCTTTTCCGTATTTCCCATCTTAAATATGAATTCTGAGAAGAGAACATTTGCTGAGATGTCAAGTGCATTCAGTAGGAACAGCAGTTGTACAAACTGCGTTTTTAAACCCTAAAACACTAAGAAGGAAATGGGCAGAACCGTTTTATGCTCCCCTGCATGGGTCGCTTTTGATTAAATTTCACGGATTCAGTCAATTAAGCTTTTTTTTTAACAGGTATAATTTTAACACAGTGATGTTTTATTCATATAGGAAAATCTTCGTTTGTCAAAAGAGTAAGAGATTATTTTGCTGTCCAAAATTCACCTGACAAAAGTCATTGTTTACATTTTTGCTTTGGGCCTTAATAACATAATGATTTCTACACTCGTTCCGTATTTTGAGATCTCTTCTGACTCCAGGATTTCATAGAATGAGAAAAGGATTGTTAGGGAAATCGGAAAGTTAAATTAAAAGTTTAATTCCCTGAACAGTCGAAACAATTGTGCGTGAGGAAAAGAAAGAATATTTTCCTCAATAAACGATTCCTTCGAAAAAGGACATACAATTTGTATCATTTGATCCCTAAGCACTTTGTCTTTCGGAAATTATGCATAAAAGGGTTTTATTATTTTTCTCTTAATTTCTACGGTTTACAGAGTAAATGGTTTCAGAAAATAATCTTTCTTGCGATTTAAGAGTAAAAAATGGGAGAAATGATGAATAAGAGGGACATGGTGACAGAGCAAGCCTTTGATAGCATTATAATCCTCCTTTCTACACTTACTAGTTTTAATCGTTAGCAGTAACACATTCATTTCTATAAATACTAAAGTGTGAGATAGGGACAAAGTGGTTTATGGAAACACATACGCCAGCATAAAGCTAGTGTATTATAGGACTAAGCCTGCTTAATGAAAATAAATAATCGAGAGCTGGTATCTGTCCGGAAAGAACTCAGAACGAATACACTGCCACTTGACCTTATATATAGCCCCAGGTAGTATGCCCAGCCACAGGGAAAGCATCCTAGCAAAATAAACCTTCTAAGAACCATTTTTGAAAATACTTTACACTTCTTTTAAGGGCGAGAATGCCTTCGGTGTGAAGGTTAAGAAAAATGATAAAATACCTCTTTTTCCTTAAAAGAATCTTAAAGAAGAATGCAGCCTGTACCTCTCTGGGCACTTCTGTAGCGAGAGGCAGCAGTCGCGACTGCCCTTTATGCTGCGGCGCCAGGCTCGGAATCATGGCGAATGACCGCCTCCCACAATCGTTGCCATGGATACAAGCTCTGCTCTTGCTCGCATCTCGGATGACAGTTACACCCGACAATGCAAGCGCCGTGCTCTTTACGAGGCATTTTGTATGTATTGTTTACTTCAATCCTCACAATCTTTACACCAAGGAAGGAGGGTTTTACTCTCCCTATATTCCCAGGGAGGGAGTCACACACACAGTGAGCTTAATTCGTTTCCCGAGGTGCCCTGGCTTTAAGGAACGGAAGCGTGTGATGTGAACCCAGTACTGTCTCTCGCTGCAAGCTGTGGTCTTAGCCACTTCATGTACTTTACTCTGATTTAAAAGAAACTTTTACACTTGGTACTGTTCACACTATTCAGGCCAGAAAGCCCAGTCAAGATGACGTCATGCAGGGCTATGGAAAAAGCCAATGCATGTCCCCAGAGTCCACATGTCAAAAAAATTTTCCATACTAAATCTTTTCCGTATTTCCCATCTTAAATATGAATTCTGAGAAGAGAACATTTGCTGAGATGTCAAATGCATTCAGTAGGAACAGCAGTTGTACAAACTGCGTTTTTAAGCCCTAAAACAGTAGAAGGAAATGGGCAGAACCGTTTTATGCTCCCCTGCATGGGTCGCTTTTGATTAAATTTCACGGATTCAGTCAATTAACCGTTTTTTTTAACAGGTATAATTTTAACACAGTGATGTTTTATTCATATAGGAAAATCTTCGTTTGTCAAAAGAGTAAGAGATTATTTTGCTGTCCAAAATTCACCTGACAAAAGTCATTGTTTACATTTTTGCTTTTTGGCATTAATAACATAATGATTTCTACAGTCGTTCCGTATTTTGAGATCTCTTCTGACTCCAGGATTTCATAGAATGAGAAAAGGATTGTTAGGGAAATCGGAAAGTTAAATTAAAAGTTTAATTCCCTGAACAGTCGAAACAATTGTGGGTGAGGAAAAGAAAGAATATTTTCCTCAATAAACGATTCCTTCGAAAAAGGACATACAATTTGTATCATTTGATCCCTAAGCACTTTGTCTTTCGGAAATTATGCATAAAAGGGTTTTATTATTTTTCTCTTAATATCTACGGTTTACAGAGTAAATGGTTTCAGAAAATAATCTTTCTTGCGATTTAAAAGTAAAAAATGGGAGAAATGATGAATAAGAGGGACATGGTGACAGAGCAAGCCTTTGATACCATTATAATCCTCCTTTCTACACTTACTAGTTTTAATCGTTAGCAGTAACACATTCATTTCTATAAATACTAAAGTGTGAGATAGGGACAAAGTGGTTTATGGAAACACATACGCCAGCATAAAGCTAGTGTATTATAGGACTAAGCCTGCTTAATGAAAATAAATAATCGAGAGCTGGTATCTGTCCGGAAAGAACTCAGAACGAATACACTGCCACTTGACCTTATATATAGCCCCAGGTAGTATGCCCAGCCACAGGGAAAGCATCCTAGCAAAATAAACCTTCTAAGAACCATTTTTGAAAATACTTTACACTTCTTTTAAGGGCGAGAATGCCTTCGGTGTGAAGGTTAAGAAAAATGATAAAATACCTCTTTTTCCTTAAAAGAATCTTAAAGAAGAATGCAGCCTGTACCTCTCTGGGCACTTCTGTAGCGAGAGGCAGCAGTCGCGACTGCCCTTTATGCTGCGGCGCCAGGCTCGGAATCATGGCGAATGACCGCCTCCCACAATCGTTGCCATGGATACAAGCTCTGCTCTTGCTCGCATCTCGGATGACAGTTACACCCGACAATGCAAGCGCCGTGCTCTTTACGAGGCATTTTGTATGTATTGTTTACTTCAATCCTCACAATCTTTACACCAAGGAAGGAGGGTTTTACTCTCCCTATATTCCCAGGGAGGGAGTCACACACCCAGTGAACTTAATTCGTTTCCCGAGGTGCCCTGGCTTTAAGGAACGGAAGCGTGTGATGTGAACCCAGTACTGTCTCTCGCTGCAAGCTGTGGTCTTAGCCACTTCATGTACTTTACTCTGATTTAAAAGAAACTTTTACACTTGGTACTGTTCACACTATTCAGGCCAGAATGCCCAGTCAAGATGACGTCATGCAGGGCTATGGAAAAAGCCAATGCATGTCCCCAGAGTCCACATGTCAAAAAAATTTTCCATACTAAATCTTTTCCGTATTTCCCATCTTAAATATGAATTCTGAGAAGAGAACATTTGCTGAGATGTCAAATGCATTCAGTAGGAACAGCAGTTGTACAAACTGCATTTTTAAGCCCTAAAACACTAGAAGGAAATGGGCAGAACCGTTTTATGCTCCCCTGCATGGGTCGCTTTTGATTAAATTTCACGGATTCAGTCAATTAACCGTTTTTTTTAACAGGTATAATTTTAACACAGTGATGTTTTATTCATATAGGAAAATCTTCGTTTGTCAAAAGAGTAAGAGATTATTTTGCTGTCCAAAATTCACCTGACAAAAGTCATTGTTTACATTTTTGCTTTTTGGCATTAATAACATAATGATTTCTACAGTCGTTCTGTATTTTGAGATCTCTTCTGACTCCAGGATTTCATAGAATGAGAAAAGGATTGTTAGGGAAATCGGAAAGTTAAATTAAAAGTTTAATTCCCTGAACAGTCGAAACAATTGTGGGTGAGGAAAAGAAAGAATATTTTCCTCAATAAACGATTCCTTCGAAAAAGGACATACAATTTGTATCATTTGATCCCTAAGCACTTTGTCTTTCGGAAATTATGCATAAAAGGGTTTTATTATTTTTCTCTTAATTTCTACGGTTTACAGAGTAAATGGTTTCAGAAAATAATCTTTCTTGCGATTTAAGAGTAAAAAATGGGAGAAATGATGAATAAGAGGGACATGGTGACAGAGCAAGCCTTTGATAGCATTATAATCCTCCTTTCTACACTTACTAGTTTTAATCGTTAGCAGTAACACATTCATTTCTATAAATACTAAAGTGTGAGATAGGGACAAAGTGGTTTATGGAAACACATACGCCAGCATAAAGTTGTGTATTATAGGACTAAGCCTGCTTAATGAAAATAAATAATCGAGAGCTGGTATCTGTCCGGAAAGAACTCAGAACGAATACACTGCCACTTGACCTTATATATAGCCCCAGGTAGTATGCCCAGCCACAGGGAAAGCATCCTAGCAAAATAAACCTTCTAAGAACCATTTTTGAAAATACTTTACACTTCTTTTAAGGGCGAGAATGCCTTCGGTGTGAAGGTTAAGAAAAATGATAAAATACCTCTTTTTCCTTAAAAGAATCTTAAAGAAGAATGCAGCCTGTACCTCTCTGGGCACTTCTGTAGCGAGAGGCAGCAGTCGCGACTGCCCTTTATGCTGCGGCGCCAGGCTCGGAATCATGGCGAATGACCGCCTCCCACAATCGTTGCCATGGATACAAGCTCTGCTCTTGCTCGCATCTCGGATGACAGTTACACCCGACAATGCAAGCGCCGTGCTCTTTACGAGGCATTTTGTATGTATTGTTTACTTCAATCCTCACAATCTTTACACCAAGGAAGGAGGGTTTTACTCTCCCTATATTCCCAGGGAGGGAGTCACACACCCAGTGAACTTAATTCGTTTCCCGAGGTGCCCTGGCTTTAAGGAACGGAAGCGTGTGATGTGAACCCAGTACTGTCTCTCGCTGCAAGCTGTGGTCTTAGCCACTTCATGTACTTTACTCTGATTTAAAAGAAACTTTTACACTTGGTACTGTTCACACTATTCAGGCCAGAATGCCCAGTCAAGATGACGTCATGCAGGGCTATGGAAAAAGCCAATGCATGTCCCCAGAGTCCACATGTCAAAAAAATTTTCCATACTAAATCTTTTCCGTATTTCCCATCTTAAATATGAATTCTGAGAAGAGAACATTTGCTGAGATGTCAAATGCATTCAGTAGGAACAGCAGTTGTACAAACTGCGTTTTTAAGCCCTAAAACACTAGAAGGAAATGGGCAGAACCGTTTTATGCTCCCCTGCATGGGTCGCTTTTGATTAAATTTCACGGATTCAGTCAATTAACCGTTTTTTTTAACAGGTATAATTTTAACACAGTGATGTTTTATTCATATAGGAAAATCTTCGTTTGTCAAAAGAGTAAGAGATTATTTTGCTGTCCAAAATTCACCTGACAAAAGTCATTGTTTACATTTTTGCTTTTTGGCATTAATAACATAATGATTTCTACAGTCGTTCCGTATTTTGAGATCTCTTCTGACTCCAGGATTTCATAGAATGAGAAAAGGATTGTTAGGGAAATCGGAAAGTTAAATTAAAAGTTTAATTCCCTGAACAGTCGAAACAATTGTGGGTGAGGAAAAGAAAGAATATTTTCCTCAATAAACGATTCCTTCGAAAAAGGACATACAATTTGTATCATTTGATCCCTAAGCACTTTGTCTTTCGGAAATTATGCATAAAAGGGTTTTATTATTTTTCTCTTAATTTCTACGGTTTACAGAGTAAATGGTTTCAGAAAATAATCTTTCTTGCGATTTAAAAGTAAAAAATGGGAGAAATGATGAATAAGAGGGACATGGTGACAGAGCAAGCCTTTGATACCATTATAATCCTCCTTTCTACACTTACTAGTTTTAATCGTTAGCAGTAACACATTCATTTCTATAAATACTAAAGTGTGAGATAGGGACAAAGTGGTTTATGGAAACACATACGCCAGCATAAAGCTAGTGTATTATAGGACTAAGCCTGCTTAATGAAAATAAATAATCGAGAGCTGGTATCTGTCCGGAAAGAACTCAGAACGAATACACTGCCACTTGACCTTATATATAGCCCCAGGTAGTATGCCCAGCCACAGGGAAAGCATCCTAGCAAAATAAACCTTCTAAGAACCATTTTTGAAAATACTTTACACTTCTTTTAAGGGCGAGAATGCCTTCGGTGTGAAGGTTAAGAAAAATGATAAAATACCTCTTTTTCCTTAAAAGAATCTTAAAGAAGAATGCAGCCTGTACCTCTCTGGGCACTTCTGTAGCGAGAGGCAGCAGTCGCGACTGCCCTTTATGCTGCGGCGCCAGGCTCGGAATCATGGCGAATGACCGCCTCCCACAATCGTTGCCATGGATACAAGCTCTGCTCTTGCTCGCATCTCGGATGACAGTTACACCCGACAATGCAAGCGCCGTGCTCTTTACGAGGCATTTTGTATGTATTGTTTACTTCAATCCTCACAATCTTTACACCAAGGAAGGAGGGTTTTACTCTCCCTATATTCCCAGGGAGGGAGTCACACACCCAGTGAGCTTAATTCGTTTCCCGAGGTGCCCTGGCTTTAAGGAACGGAAGCGTGTGATGTGAACCCAGTACTGTCTCTCGCTGCAAGCTGTGGTCTTAGCCACTTCATGTACTTTACTCTGATTTAAAAGAAACTTTTACACTTGGTACTGTTCACACTATTCAGGCCAGAAAGCCCAGTCAAGATGACGTCATGCAGGGCTATGGAAAAAGCCAATGCATGTCCCCAGAGTCCACATGTCAAAAAAATTTTCCATACTAAATCTTTTCCGTATTTCCCATCTTAAATATGAATTCTGAGAAGAGAACATTTGCTGAGATCTCAAATGCATTCAGTAGGAACAGCAGTTGTACAAACTGCGTTTTTAAGCCCTAAAACACTAGAAGGAAATGGGCAGAACCGTTTTATGCTCCCCTGCATGGGTCGCTTTTGATTAAATTTCACGGATTCAGTCAATTAACCGTTTTTTTTAACAGGTATAATTTTAACACAGTGATGTTTTATTCATATAGGAAAATCTTCGTTTGTCAAAAGAGTAAGAGATTATTTTGCTGTCCAAAATTCACCTGACAAAAGTCATTGTTTACATTTTTGCTTTTTGGCATTAATAACATAATGATTTCTACAGTCGTTCCGTATTTTGAGATCTCTTCTGACTCCAGGATTTCATAGAATGAGAAAAGGATTGTTAGGGAAATCGGAAAGTTAAATTAAAAGTTTAATTCCCTGAACAGTCGAAACAATTGTGGGTGAGGAAAAGAAAGAATATTTTCCTCAATAAACGATTCCTTCGAAAAAGGACATACAATTTGTATCATTTGATCCCTAAGCACTTTGTCTTTCGGAAATTATGCATAAAAGGGTTTTATTATTTTTCTCTTAATTTCTACGGTTTACAGAGTAAATGGTTTCAGAAAATAATCTTTCTTGCGATTTAAAAGTAAAAAATGGGAGAAATGATGAATAAGAGGGACATGGTGACAGAGCAAGCCTTTGATAGCATTATAATCCTCCTTTCTACACTTACTAGTTTTAATCGTTAGCAGTAACACATTCATTTCTATAAATACTAAAGTGTGAGATAGGGACAAAGTGGTTTATGGAAACACATACGCCAGCATAAAGCTAGTGTATTATAGGACTAAGCCTGCTTAATGAAAATAAATAATCGAGAGCTGGTATCTGTCCGGAAAGAACTCAGAACGAATACACTGCCACTTGACCTTATATATAGCCCCAGGTAGTATGCCCAGCCACAGGGAAAGCATCCTAGCAAAATAAACCTTCTAAGAACCATTTTTGAAAATACTTTACACTTCTTTTAAGGGCGAGAATGCCTTCGGTGTGAAGGTTAAGAAAAATGATAAAATACCTCTTTTTCCTTAAAAGAATCTTAAAGAAGAATGCAGCCTGTACCTCTCTGGGCACTTCTGTAGCGAGAGGCAGCAGTCGCGACTGCCCTTTATGCTGCGGCGCCAGGCTCGGAATCATGGCGAATGACCGCCTCCCACAATCGTTGCCATGGATACAAGCTCTGCTCTTGCTCGCATCTCGGATGACAGTTACACCCGACAATGCAAGCGCCGTGCTCTTTACGAGGCATTTTGTATGTATTGTTTACTTCAATCCTCACAATCTTTACACCAAGGAAGGAGGGTTTTACTCTCCCTATATTCCCAGGGAGGGAGTCACACACCCAGTGAGCTTAATTCGTTTCCCGAGGTGCCCTGGCTTTAAGGAACGGAAGCGTGTGATGTGAACCCAGTACTGTCTCTCGCTGCAAGCTGTGGTCTTAGCCACTTCATGTACTTTACTCTGATTTAAAAGAAACTTTTACACTTGGTACTGTTCACACTATTCAGGCCAGAATGCCCAGTCAAGATGACGTCATGCAGGGCTATGGAAAAAGCCAATGCATGTCCCCAGAGTCCACATGTCAAAAAAATTTTCCATACTAAATCTTTTCCGTATTTCCCATCTTAAATATGAATTCTGAGAAGAGAACATTTGCTGAGATGTCAAATGCATTCAGTAGGAACAGCAGTTGTACAAACTGCGTTTTTAAGCCCTAAAACACTAGAAGGAAATGGGCAGAACCGTTTTATGCTCCCCTGCATGGGTCGCTTTTGATTAAATTTCACGGATTCAGTCAATTAACCGTTTTTTTTAACAGGTATAATTTTAACACAGTGATGTTTTATTCATATAGGAAAATCTTCGTTTGTCAAAAGAGTAAGAGATTATTTTGCTGTCCAAAATTCACCTGACAAAAGTCATTGTTTACATTTTTGCTTTTTGGCATTAATAACATAATGATTTCTACAGTCGTTCCGTATTTTGAGATCTCTTCTGACTCCAGGATTTCATAGAATGAGAAAAGGATTGTTAGGGAAATCGGAAAGTTAAATTAAAAGTTTAATTCCCTGAACAGTCGAAACAATTGTGGGTGAGGAAAAGAAAGAATATTTTCCTCAATAAACGATTCCTTCGAAAAAGGACATACAATTTGTATCATTTGATCCCTAAGCACTTTGTCTTTCGGAAATTATGCATAAAAGTGTTTTATTATTTTTCTCTTAATTTCTACGGTTTACAGAGTAAATGGTTTCAGAAAATAATCTTTCTTGCGATTTAAAAGTAAAAAATGGGAGAAATGATGAATAAGAGGGACATGGTGACAGAGCAAGCCTTTGATACCATTATAATCCTCCTTTCTACACTTACTAGTTTTAATCGTTAGCAGTAACACATTCATTTCTATAAATACTAAAGTGTGAGATAGGGACAAAGTGGTTTATGGAAACACATACGCCAGCATAAAGCTAGTGTATTATAGGACTAAGCCTGCTTAATGAAAATAAATAATCGAGAGCTGGTATCTGTCCGGAAAGAACTCAGAACGAATACACTGCCACTTGACCTTATATATAGCCCCAGGTAGTATGCCCAGCCACAGGGAAAGCATCCTAGCAAAATAAACCTTCTAAGAACCATTTTTGAAAATACTTTACACTTCTTTTAAGGGCGAGAATGCCTTCGGTGTGAAGGTTAAGAAAAATGATAAAATACCTCTTTTTCCTTAAAAGAATCTTAAAGAAGAATGCAGCCTGTACCTCTCTGGGCACTTCTGTAGCGAGAGGCAGCAGTCGCGACTGCCCTTTATGCTGCGGCGCCAGGCTCGGAATCATGGCGAATGACCGCCTCCCACAATCGTTGCCATGGATACAAGCTCTGCTCTTGCTCGCATCTCGGATGACAGTTACACCCGACAATGCAAGCGCCGTGCTCTTTACGAGGCATTTTGTATGTATTGTTTACTTCAATCCTCACAATCTTTACACCAAGGAAGGAGGGTTTTACTCTCCCTATATTCCCAGGGAGGGAGTCACACACCCAGTGAGCTTAATTCGTTTCCCGAGGTGCCCTGGCTTTAAGGAACGGAAGCGTGTGATGTGAACCCAGTACTGTCTCTCGCTGCAAGCTGTGGTCTTAGCCACTTCATGTACTTTACTCTGATTTAAAAGAAACTTTTACACTTGGTACTGTTCACACTATTCAGGCCAGAAAGCCCAGTCAAGATGACGTCATGCAGGGCTATGGAAAAAGCCAATGCATGTCCCCAGAGTCCACATGTCAAAAAAATTTTCCATACTAAATCTTTTCCGTATTTCCCATCTTAAATATGAATTCTGAGAAGAGAACATTTGCTGAGATGTCAAATGCATTCAGTAGGAACAGCAGTTGTACAAACTGCGTTTTTAAGCCCTAAAACACTAGAAGGAAATGGGCAGAACCGTTTTATGCTCCCCTGCATGGGTCGCTTTTGATTAAATTTCACGGATTCAGTCAATTAACCGTTTTTTTTAACAGGTATAATTTTAACACAGTGATGTTTTATTCATATAGGAAAATCTTCGTTTGTCAAAAGAGTAAGAGATTATTTTGCTGTCCAAAATTCACCTGACAAAAGTCATTGTTTACATTTTTGCTTTTTGGCATTAATAACATAATGATTTCTACAGTCGTTCCGTATTTTGAGATCTCTTCTGACTCCAGGATTTCATAGAATGAGAAAAGGATTGTTAGGGAAATCGGAAAGTTAAATTAAAAGTTTAATTCCCTGAACAGTCGAAACAATTGTGGGTGAGGAAAAGAAAGAATATTTTCCTCAATAAACGATTCCTTCGAAAAAGGACATACAATTTGTATCATTTGATCCCTAAGCACTTTGTCTTTCGGAAATTATGCATAAAAGTGTTTTATTATTTTTCTCTTAATTTCTACGGTTTACAGAGTAAATGGTTTCAGAAAATAATCTTTCTTGCGATTTAAAAGTAAAAAATGGGAGAAATGATGAATAAGAGGGACATGGTGACAGAGCAAGCCTTTGATACCATTATAATCCTCCTTTCTACACTTACTAGTTTTAATCGTTAGCAGTAACACATTCATTTCTATAAATACTAAAGTGTGAGATAGGGACAAAGTGGTTTATGGAAACACATACGCCAGCATAAAGCTAGTGTATTATAGGACTAAGCCTGCTTAATGAAAATAAATAATCGAGAGCTGGTATCTGTCCGGAAAGAACTCAGAACGAATACACTGCCACTTGACCTTATATATAGCCCCAGGTAGTATGCCCAGCCACAGGGAAAGCATCCTAGCAAAATAAACCTTCTAAGAACCATTTTTGAAAATACTTTACACTTCTTTTAAGGGCGAGAATGCCTTCGGTGTGAAGGTTAAGAAAAATGATAAAATACCTCTTTTTCCTTAAAAGAATCTTAAAGAAGAATGCAGCCTGTACCTCTCTGGGCACTTCTGTAGCGAGAGGCAGCAGTCGCGACTGCCCTTTATGCTGCGGCGCCAGGCTCGGAATCATGGCGAATGACCGCCTCCCACAATCGTTGCCATGGATACAAGCTCTGCTCTTGCTCGCATCTCGGATGACAGTTACACCCGACAATGCAAGCGCCGTGCTCTTTACGAGGCATTTTGTATGTATTGTTTACTTCAATCCTCACAATCTTTACACCAAGGAAGGAGGGTTTTACTCTCCCTATATTCCCAGGGAGGGAGTCACACACCCAGTGAGCTTAATTCGTTTCCCGAGGTGCCCTGGCTTTAAGGAACGGAAGCGTGTGATGTGAACCCAGTACTGTCTCTCGCTGCAAGCTGTGGTCTTAGCCACTTCATGTACTTTACTCTGATTTAAAAGAAACTTTTACACTTGGTACTGTTCACACTATTCAGGCCAGAAAGCCCAGTCAAGATGACGTCATGCAGGGCTATGGAAAAAGCCAATGCATGTCCCCAGAGTCCACATGTCAAAAAAATTTTCCATACTAAATCTTTTCCGTATTTCCCATCTTAAATATGAATTCTGAGAAGAGAACATTTGCTGAGATGTCAAATGCATTCAGTAGGAACAGCAGTTGTACAAACTGCGTTTTTAAGCCCTAAAACACTAGAAGGAAATGGGCAGAACCGTTTTATGCTCCCCTGCATGGGTCGCTTTTGATTAAATTTCACGGATTCAGTCAATTAACCGTTTTTTTTAACAGGTATAATTTTAACACAGTGATGTTTTATTCATATAGGAAAATCTTCGTTTGTCAAAAGAGTAAGAGATTATTTTGCTGTCCAAAATTCACCTGACAAAAGTCATTGTTTACATTTTTGCTTTTTGGCATTAATAACATAATGATTTCTACAGTCGTTCCGTATTTTGAGATCTCTTCTGACTCCAGGATTTCATAGAATGAGAAAAGGATTGTTAGGGAAATCGGAAAGTTAAATTAAAAGTTTAATTCCCTGAACAGTCGAAACAATTGTGGGTGAGGAAAAGAAAGAATATTTTCCTCAATAAACGATTCCTTCGAAAAAGGACATACAATTTGTATCATTTGATCCCTAAGCACTTTGTCTTTCGGAAATTATGCATAAAAGGATTTTATTATTTTTCTCTTAATTTCTACGGTTTACAGAGTAAATGGTTTCAGAAAATAATCTTTCTTGCGATTTAAAAGTAAAAAATGGGAGAAATGATGAATAAGAGGGACATGGTGACAGAGCAAGCCTTTGATACCATTATAATCCTCCTTTCTACACTTACTAGTTTTAATCGTTAGCAGTAACACATTCATTTCTATAAATACTAAAGTGTGAGATAGGGACAAAGTGGTTTATGGAAACACATACGCCAGCATAAAGCTAGTGTATTATAGGACTAAGCCTGCTTAATGAAAATAAATAATCGAGAGCTGGTATCTGTCCGGAAAGAACTCAGAACGAATACACTGCCACTTGACCTTATATATAGCCCCAGGTAGTATGCCCAGCCACAGGGAAAGCATCCTAGCAAAATAAACCTTCTAAGAACAATTTTTGAAAATACTTTACACTTCTTTTAAGGGCGAGAGTGCCTTCGGTGTGAAGGTTAAGAAAAATGATAAAATACCTCTTTTTCCTTAAAAGAATCTTAAAGAAGAATGCAGCCTGTACCTCTCTGGGCACTTCTGTAGCGAGAGGCAGCAGTCGCGACTGCCCTTTATGCTGCGGCGCCAGGCTCGGAATCATGGCGAATGACCGCCTCCCACAATCGTTGCCATGGATACAAGCTCTGCTCTTGCTCGCATCTCGGATGACAGTTACACCCGACAATGCAAGCGCCGTGCTCTTTACGAGGCATTTTGTATGTATTGTTTACTTCAATCCTCACAATCTTTACACCAAGGAAGGAGGGTTTTACTCTCCCTATATTCCCAGGGAGGGAGTCACACACCCAGTGAGCTTAATTCGTTTCCCGAGGTGCCCTGGCTTTAAGGAACGGAAGCGTGTGATGTGAACCCAGTACTGTCTCTCGCTGCAAGCTGTGGTCTTAGCCACTTCATGTACTTTACTCTGATTTAAAAGAAACTTTTACACTTGGTACTGTTCACACTATTCAGGCCAGAAAGCCCAGTCAAGATGACGTCATGCAGGGCTATGGAAAAAGCCAATGCATGTCCCCAGAGTCCACATGTCAAAAAAATTTTCCATACTAAATCTTTTCCGTATTTCCCATCTTAAATATGAATTCTGAGAAGAGAACATTTGCTGAGATGTCAAATGCATTCAGTAGGAACAGCAGTTGTACAAACTGCGTTTTTAAGCCCTAAAACACTAGAAGGAAATGGGCAGAACCGTTTTATGCTCCCCTGCATGGGTCGCTTTTGATTAAATTTCACGGATTCAGTCAATTAACCGTTTTTTTTAACAGGTATAATTTTAACACAGTGATGTTTTATTCATATAGGAAAATCTTCGTTTGTCAAAAGAGTAAGAGATTATTTTGCTGTCCAAAATTCACCTGACAAAAGTCATTGTTTACATTTTTGCTTTTTGGCATTAATAACATAATGATTTCTACAGTCGTTCCGTATTTTGAGATCTCTTCTGACTCCAGGATTTCATAGAATGAGAAAAGGATTGTTAGGGAAATCGGAAAGTTAAATTAAAAGTTTAATTCCCTGAACAGTCGAAACAATTGTGGGTGAGGAAAAGAAAGAATATTTTCCTCAATAAACGATTCCTTCGAAAAAGGACATACAATTTGTATCATTTGATCCCTAAGCACTTTGTCTTTCGGAAATTATGCATAAAAGGATTTTATTATTTTTCTCTTAATTTCTACGGTTTACAGAGTAAATGGTTTCAGAAAATAATCTTTCTTGCGATTTAAAAGTAAAAAATGGGAGAAATGATGAATAAGAGGGACATGGTGACAGAGCAAGCCTTTGATCGCATTATAATCCTCCTTTCTACACTTACTAGTTTTAATCGTTAGCAGTAACACATTCATTTCTATAAATACTAAAGTGTGAGATAGGGACAAAGTGGTTTATGGAAACACATACGCCAGCATAAAGCTAGTGTATTATAGGACTAAGCCTGCTTAATGAAAATAAATAATCGAGAGCTGGTATCTGTCCGGAAAGAACTCAGAACGAATACACTGCCACTTGACCTTATATATAGCCCCAGGTAGTATGCCCAGCCACAGGGAAAGCATCCTAGCAAAATAAACCTTCTAAGAACCATTTTTGAAAATACTTTACACTTCTTTTAAGGGCGAGAGTGCCTTCGGTGTGAAGGTTAAGAAAAATGATAAAATACCTCTTTTTCCTTAAAAGAATCTTAAAGAAGAATGCAGCCTGTACCTCTCTGGGCACTTCTGTAGCGAGAGGCAGCAGTCGCGACTGCCCTTTATGCTGCGGCGCCAGGCTCGGAATCATGGCGAATGACCGCCTCCCACAATCGTTGCCATGGATACAAGCTCTGCTCTTGCTCGCATCTCGGATGACAGTTACACCCGACAATGCAAGCGCCGTGCTCTTTACGAGGCATTTTGTATGTATTGTTTACTTCAATCCTCACAATCTTTACACCAAGGAAGGAGGGTTTTACTCTCCCTATATTCCCAGGGAGGGAGTCACACACCCAGTGAGCTTAATTCGTTTCCCGAGGTGCCCTGGCTTTAAGGAACGGAAGCGTGTGATGTGAACCCAGTACTGTCTCTCGCTGCAAGCTGTGGTCTTAGCCACTTCATGTACTTTACTCTGATTTAAAAGAAACTTTTACACTTGGTACTGTTCACACTATTCAGGCCAGAAAGCCCAGTCAAGATGACGTCATGCAGGGCTATGGAAAAAGCCAATGCATGTCCCCAGAGTCCACATGTCAAAAAAATTTTCCATACTAAATCTTTTCCGTATTTCCCATCTTAAATATGAATTCTGAGAAGAGAACATTTGCTGAGATGTCAAATGCATTCAGTAGGAACAGCAGTTGTACAAACTGCGTTTTTAAGCCCTAAAACACTAGAAGGAAATGGGCAGAACCGTTTTATGCTCCCCTGCATGGGTCGCTTTTGATTAAATTTCACGGATTCAGTCAATTAACCGTTTTTTTTAACAGGTATAATTTTAACACAGTGATGTTTTATTCATATAGGAAAATCTTCGTTTGTCAAAAGAGTAAGAGATTATTTTGCTGTCCAAAATTCACCTGACAAAAGTCATTGTTTACATTTTTGCTTTTTGGCATTAATAACATAATGATTTCTACAGTCGTTCCGTATTTTGAGATCTCTTCTGACTCCAGGATTTCATAGAATGAGAAAAGGATTGTTAGGGAAATCGGAAAGTTAAATTAAAAGTTTAATTCCCTGAACAGTCGAAACAATTGTGGGTGAGGAAAAGAAAGAATATTTTCCTCAATAAACGATTCCTTCGAAAAAGGACATACAATTTGTATCATTTGATCCCTAAGCACTTTGTCTTTCGGAAATTATGCATAAAAGGATTTTATTATTTTTCTCTTAATTTCTACGGTTTACAGAGTAAATGGTTTCAGAAAATAATCTTTCTTGCGATTTAAAAGTAAAAAATGGGAGAAATGATGAATAAGAGGGACATGGTGACAGAGCAAGCCTTTGATACCATTATAATCCTCCTTTCTACACTTACTAGTTTTAATCGTTAGCAGTAACACATTCATTTCTATAAATACTAAAGTGTGAGATAGGGACAAAGTGGTTTATGGAAACACATACGCCAGCATAAAGCTAGTGTATTATAGGACTAAGCCTGCTTAATGAAAATAAATAATCGAGAGCTGGTATCTGTCCGGAAAGAACTCAGAACGAATACACTGCCACTTGACCTTATATATAGCCCCAGGTAGTATGCCCAGCCACAGGGAAAGCATCCTAGCAAAATAAACCTTCTAAGAACCATTTTTGAAAATACTTTACACTTCTTTTAAGGGCGAGAATGCCTTCGGTGTGAAGGTTAAGAAAAATGATAAAATACCTCTTTTTCCTTAAAAGAATCTTAAAGAAGAATGCAGCCTGTACCTCTCTGGGCACTTCTGTAGCGAGAGGCAGCAGTCGCGACTGCCCTTTATGCTGCGGCGCCAGGCTCGGAATCATGGCGAATGACCGCCTCCCACAATCGTTGCCATGGATACAAGCTCTGCTCTTGCTCGCATCTCGGATGACAGTTACACCCGACAATGCAAGCGCCGTGCTCTTTACGAGGCATTTTGTATGTATTGTTTACTTCAATCCTCACAATCTTTACACCAAGGAAGGAGGGTTTTACTCTCCCTATATTCCCAGGGAGGGAGTCACACACCCAGTGAGCTTAATTCGTTTCCCGAGGTGCCCTGGCTTTAAGGAACGGAAGCGTGTGATGTGAACCCAGTACTGTCTCTCGCTGCAAGCTGTGGTCTTAGCCACTTCATGAACTTTACTCTGATTTAAAAGAAACTTTTACACTTGGTACTGTTCACACTATTCAGGCCAGAAAGCCCAGTCAAGATGACGTCATGCAGGGCTTTGGAAAAAGCCAATGCATGTCCCCAGAGTCCACATGTCAAAAAAATTTTCCATACTAAATCTTTTCCGTATTTCCCATCTTAAATATGAATTCTGAGAAGAGAACATTTGCTGAGATGTCAAATGCATTCAGTAGGAACAGCAGTTGTACAAACTGCGTTTTTAAGCCCTAAAACACTAGAAGGAAATGGGCAGAACCGTTTTATGCTCCCCTGCATGGGTCGCTTTTGATTAAATTTCACGGATTCAGTCAATTAACCGTTTTTTTTAACAGGTATAATTTTAACACAGTGATGTTTTATTCATATAGGAAAATCTTCGTTTGTCAAAAGAGTAAGAGATTATTTTGCTGTCCAAAATTCACCTGACAAAAGTCATTGTTTGCATTTTTGCTTTTTGGCATTAATAACATAATGATTTCTACAGTCGTTCCGTATTTTGAGATCTCTTCTGACTCCAGGATTTCATAGAATGAGAAAAGGATTGTTAGGGAAATCGGAAAGTTAAATTAAAAGTTTAATTCCCTGAACAGTCGAAACAATTGTGGGTGAGGAAAAGAAAGAATATTTTCCTCAATAAACGATTCCTTCGAAAAAGGACATACAATTTGTATCATTTGATCCCTAAGCACTTTGTCTTTTGGAAATTATGCATAAAAGGGTTTTATTATTTTTCTCTTAATTTCTACGGTTTACAGAGTAAATGGTTTCAGAAAATAATCTTTCTTGCGATTTAAAAGTAAAAAATGGGAGAAATGATGAATAAGAGGGACATGGTGACAGAGCAAGCCTTTGATACCATTATAATCCTCCTTTCTACACTTACTAGTTTTAATCGTTAGCAGTAACACATTCATTTCTATAAATACTAAAGTGTGAGATAGGGACAAAGTGGTTTATGGAAACACATACGCCAGCATAAAGCTAGTGTATTATAGGACTAAGCCTGCTTAATGAAAATAAATAATCGAGAGCTGGTATCTGTCCGGAAAGAACTCAGAACGAATACACTGCCACTTGACCTTATATATAGCCCCAGGTAGTATGCCCAGCCACAGGGAAAGCATCCTAGCAAAATAAACCTTCTAAGAACCATTTTTGAAAATACTTTACACTTCTTTTAAGGGCGAGAATGCCTTCGGTGTGAAGGTTAAGAAAAATGATAAAATACCTCTTTTTCCTTAAAAGAATCTTAAAGAAGAATGCAGCCTGTACCTCTCTGGGCACTTCTGTAGCGAGAGGCAGCAGTCGCGACTGCCCTTTATGCTGCGGCGCCAGGCTCGGAATCATGGCGAATGACCGCCTCCCACAATCGTTGCCATGGATACAAGCTCTGCTCTTGCTCGCATCTCGGATGACAGTTACACCCGACAATGCAAGCGCCGTGCTCTTTACGAGGCATTTTGTATGTATTGTTTACTTCAATCCTCACAATCTTTACACCAAGGAAGGAGGGTTTTACTCTCCCTATATTCCCAGGGAGGGAGTCACACACCCAGTGAGCTTAATTCGTTTCCCGAGGTGCCCTGGCTTTAAGGAACGGAAGCGTGTGATGTGAACCCAGTACTGTCTCTCGCTGCAAGCTGTGGTCTTAGCCACTTCATGAACTTTACTCTGATTTAAAAGAAACTTTTACACTTGGTACTGTTCACACTATTCAGGCCAGAAAGCCCAGTCAAGATGACGTCATGCAGGGCTTTGGAAAAAGCCAATGCATGTCCCCAGAGTCCACATGTCAAAAAAATTTTCCATACTAAATCTTTTCCGTATTTCCCATCTTAAATATGAATTCTGAGAAGAGAACATTTGCTGAGATGTCAAATGCATTCAGTAGGAACAGCAGTTGTACAAACTGCGTTTTTAAGCCCTAAAACACTAGAAGGAAATGGGCAGAACCGTTTTATGCTCCCCTGCATGGGTCGCTTTTGATTAAATTTCACGGATTCAGTCAATTAACCGTTTTTTTTAACAGGTATAATTTTAACACAGTGATGTTTTATTCATATAGGAAAATCTTCGTTTGTCAAAAGAGTAAGAGATTATTTTGCTGTCCAAAATTCACCTGACAAAAGTCATTGTTTGCATTTTTGCTTTTTGGCATTAATAACATAATGATTTCTACAGTCGTTCCGTATTTTGAGATCTCTTCTGACTCCAGGATTTCATAGAATGAGAAAAGGATTGTTAGGGAAATCGGAAAGTTAAATTAAAAGTTTAATTCCCTGAACAGTCGAAACAATTGTGGGTGAGGAAAAGAAAGAATATTTTCCTCAATAAACGATTCCTTCGAAAAAGGACATACAATTTGTATCATTTGATCCCTAAGCACTTTGTCTTTTGGAAATTATGCATAAAAGGGTTTTATTATTTTTCTCTTAATTTCTACGGTTTACAGAGTAAATGGTTTCAGAAAATAATCTTTCTTGCGATTTAAAAGTAAAAAATGGGAGAAATGATGAATAAGAGGGACATGGTGACAGAGCAAGCCTTTGATACCATTATAATCCTCCTTTCTACACTTACTAGTTTTAATCGTTAGCAGTAACACATTCATTTCTATAAATACTAAAGTGTGAGATAGGGACAAAGTGGTTTATGGAAACACATACGCCAGCATAAAGCTAGTGTATTATAGGACTAAGCCTGCTTAATGAAAATAAATAATCGAGAGCTGGTATCTGTCCGGAAAGAACTCAGAACGAATACACTGCCACTTGACCTTATATATAGCCCCAGGTAGTATGCCCAGCCACAGGGAAAGCATCCTAGCAAAATAAACCTTCTAAGAACCATTTTTGAAAATACTTTACACTTCTTTTAAGGGCGAGAATGCCTTCGGTGTGAAGGTTAAGAAAAATGATAAAATACCTCTTTTTCCTTAAAAGAATCTTAAAGAAGAATGCAGCCTGTACCTCTCTGGGCACTTCTGTAGCGAGAGGCAGCAGTCGCGACTGCCCTTTATGCTGCGGCGCCAGGCTCGGAATCATGGCGAATGACCGCCTCCCACAATCGTTGCCATGGATACAAGCTCTGCTCTTGCTCGCATCTCGGATGACAGTTACACCCGACAATGCAAGCGCCGTGCTCTTTACGAGGCATTTTGTATGTATTGTTTACTTCAATCCTCACAATCTTTACACCAAGGAAGGAGGGTTTTACTCTCCCTATATTCCCAGGGAGGGAGTCACACACCCAGTGAGCTTAATTCGTTTCCCGAGGTGCCCTGGCTTTAAGGAACGGAAGCGTGTGATGTGAACCCAGTACTGTCTCTCGCTGCAAGCTGTGGTCTTAGCCACTTCATGAACTTTACTCTGATTTAAAAGAAACTTTTACACTTGGTACTGTTCACACTATTCAGGCCAGAATGCCCAGTCAAGATGACGTCATGCAGGGCTATGGAAAAAGCCAATGCATGTCCCCAGAGTCCACATGTCAAAAAAATTTTCCATACTAAATCTTTTCCGTATTTCCCATCTTAAATATGAATTCTGAGAAGAGAACATTTGCTGAGATGTCAAATGCATTCAGTAGGAACAGCAGTTGTACAAACTGCGTTTTTAAGCCCTAAAACACTAGAAGGAAATGGGCAGAACCGTTTTATGCTCCCCTGCATGGGTCGCTTTTGATTAAATTTCACGGATTCAGTCAATTAACCGTTTTTTTTAACAGGTATAATTTTAACACAGTGATGTTTTATTCATATAGGAAAATCTTCGTTTGTCAAAAGAGTAAGAGATTATTTTGCTGTCCAAAATTCACCTGACAAAAGTCATTGTTTACATTTTTGCTTTTTGGCATTAATAACATAATGATTTCTACAGTCGTTCCGTATTTTGAGATCTCTTCTGACTCCAGGATTTCATAGAATGAGAAAAGGATTGTTAGGGAAATCGGAAAGTTAAATTAAAAGTTTAATTCCCTGAACAGTCGAAACAATTGTGGGTGAGGAAAAGAAAGAATATTTTCCTCAATAAACGATTCCTTCGAAAAAGGACATACAATTTGTATCATTTGATCCCTAAGCACTTTGTCTTTCGGAAATTATGCATAAAAGTGTTTTATTATTTTTCTCTTAATTTCTACGGTTTACAGAGTAAATGGTTTCAGAAAATAATCTTTCTTGCGATTTAAAAGTAAAAAATGGGAGAAATGATGAATAAGAGGGACATGGTGACAGAGCAAGCCTTTGATACCATTATAATCCTCCTTTCTACACTTACTAGTTTTAATCGTTAGCAGTAACACATTCATTTCTATAAATACTAAAGTGTGAGATAGGGACAAAGTGGTTTATGGAAACACATACGCCAGCATAAAGCTAGTGTATTATAGGACTAAGCCTGCTTAATGAAAATAAATAATCGAGAGCTGGTATCTGTCCGGAAAGAACTCAGAACGAATACACTGCCACTTGACCTTATATATAGCCCCAGGTAGTATGCCCAGCCACAGGGAAAGCATCCTAGCAAAATAAACCTTCTAAGAACCATTTTTGAAAATACTTTACACTTCTTTTAAGGGCGAGAATGCCTTCGGTGTGAAGGTTAAGAAAAATGATAAAATACCTCTTTTTCCTTAAAAGAATCTTAAAGAAGAATGCAGCCTGTACCTCTCTGGGCACTTCTGTAGCGAGAGGCAGCAGTCGCGACTGCCCTTTATGCTGCGGCGCCAGGCTCGGAATCATGGCGAATGACCGCCTCCCACAATCGTTGCCATGGATACAAGCTCTGCTCTTGCTCGCATCTCGGATGACAGTTACACCCGACAATGCAAGCGCCGTGCTCTTTACGAGGCATTTTGTATGTATTGTTTACTTCAATCCTCACAATCTTTACACCAAGGAAGGAGGGTTTTACTCTCCCTATATTCCCAGGGAGGGAGTCACACACCCAGTGAGCTTAATTCGTTTCCCGAGGTGCCCTGGCTTTAAGGAACGGAAGCGTGTGATGTGAACCCAGTACTGTCTCTCGCTGCAAGCTGTGGTCTTAGCCACTTCATGTACTTTACTCTGATTTAAAAGAAACTTTTACACTTGGTACTGTTCACACTATTCAGGCCAGAATGCCCAGTCAAGATGACGTCATGCAGGGCTATGGAAAAAGCCAATGCATGTCCCCAGAGTCCACATGTCAAAAAAATTTTCCATACTAAATCTTTTCCGTATTTCCCATCTTAAATATGAATTCTGAGAAGAGAACATTTGCTGAGATGTCAAATGCATTCAGTAGGAACAGCAGTTGTACAAACTGCGTTTTTAAGCCCTAAAACACTAGAAGGAAATGGGCAGAACCGTTTTATGCTCCCCTGCATGGGTCGCTTTTGATTAAATTTCACGGATTCAGTCAATTAACCGTTTTTTTTAACAGGTATAATTTTAACACAGTGATGTTTTATTCATATAGGAAAATCTTCGTTTGTCAAAAGAGTAAGAGATTATATTGCTGTCCAAAATTCACCTGACAAAAGTCATTGTTTACATTTTTGCTTTTTGGCATTAATAACATAATGATTTCTACAGTCGTTCCGTATTTTGAGATCTCTTCTGACTCCAGGATTTCATAGAATGAGAAAAGGATTGTTAGGGAAATCGGAAAGTTAAATTAAAAGTTTAATTCCCTGAACAGTCGAAACAATTGTGGGTGAGGAAAAGAAAGAATATTTTCCTCAATAAACGATTCCTTCGAAAAAGGACATACAATTTGTATCATTTGATCCCTAAGCACTTTGTCTTTCGGAAATTATGCATAAAAGGATTTTATTATTTTTCTCTTAATTTCTACGGTTTACAGAGTAAATGGTTTCAGAAAATAATCTTTCTTGCGATTTAAAAGTAAAAAATGGGAGAAATGATGAATAAGAGGGACATGGTGACAGAGCAAGCCTTTGATACCATTATAATCCTCCTTTCTACACTTACTAGTTTTAATCGTTAGCAGTAACACATTCATTTCTATAAATACTAAAGTGTGAGATAGGGACAAAGTGGTTTATGGAAACACATACGCCAGCATAAAGCTAGTGTATTATAGGACTAAGCCTGCTTAATGAAAATAAATAATCGAGAGCTGGTATCTGTCCGGAAAGAACTCAGAACGAATACACTGCCACTTGACCTTATATATAGCCCCAGGTAGTATGCCCAGCCACAGGGAAAGCATCCTAGCAAAATAAACCTTCTAAGAACCATTTTTGAAAATACTTTACACTTCTTTTAAGGGCGAGAGTGCCTTCGGTGTGAAGGTTAAGAAAAATGATAAAATACCTCTTTTTCCTTAAAAGAATCTTAAAGAAGAATGCAGCCTGTACCTCTCTGGGCACTTCTGTAGCGAGAGGCAGCAGTCGCGACTGCCCTTTATGCTGCGGCGCCAGGCTCGGAATCATGGCGAATGACCGCCTCCCACAATCGTTGCCATGGATACAAGCTCTGCTCTTGCTCGCATCTCGGATGACAGTTACACCCGACAATGCAAGCGCCGTGCTCTTTACGAGGCATTTTGTATGTATTGTTTACTTCAATCCTCACAATCTTTACACCAAGGAAGGAGGGTTTTACTCTCCCTATATTCCCAGGGAGGGAGTCACACACCCAGTGAGCTTAATTCGTTTCCCGAGGTGCCCTGGCTTTAAGGAACGGAAGCGTGTGATGTGAACCCAGTACTGTCTCTCGCTGCAAGCTGTGGTCTTAGCCACTTCATGTACTTTACTCTGATTTAAAAGAAACTTTTACACTTGGTACTGTTCACACTATTCAGGCCAGAAAGCCCAGTCAAGATGACGTCATGCAGGGCTATGGAAAAAGCCAATGCATGTCCCCAGAGTCCACATGTCAAAAAAATTTTCCATACTAAATCTTTTCCGTATTTCCCATCTTAAATATGAATTCTGAGAAGAGAACATTTGCTGAGATGTCAAATGCATTCAGTAGGAACAGCAGTTGTACAAACTGCGTTTTTAAGCCCTAAAACACTAGAAGGAAATGGGCAGAACCGTTTTATGCTCCCCTGCATGGGTCGCTTTTGATTAAATTTCACGGATTCAGTCAATTAACCGTTTTTTTTAACAGGTATAATTTTAACACAGTGATGTTTTATTCATATAGGAAAATCTTCGTTTGTTAAAAGAGTAAGAGATTATTTTGCTGTCCAAAATTCACCTGACAAAAGTCATTGTTTACATTTTTGCTTTTTGGCATTAATAACATAATGATTTCTACAGTCGTTCCGTATTTTGAGATCTCTTCTGACTCCAGGATTTCATAGAATGAGAAAAGGATTGTTAGGGAAATCGGAAAGTTAAATTAAAAGTTTAATTCCCTGAACAGTCGAAACAATTGTGGGTGAGGAAAAGAAAGAATATTTTCCTCAATAAACGATTCCTTCGAAAAAGGACATACAATTTGTATCATTTGATCCCTAAGCACTTTGTCTTTCGGAAATTATGCATAAAAGGATTTTATTATTTTTCTCTTAATTTCTACGGTTTACAGAGTAAATGGTTTCAGAAAATAATCTTTCTTGCGATTTAAAAGTAAAAAATGGGAGAAATGATGAATAAGAGGGACATGGTGACAGAGCAAGCCTTTGATACCATTATAATCCTCCTTTCTACACTTACTAGTTTTAATCGTTAGCAGTAACACATTCATTTCTATAAATACTAAAGTGTGAGATAGGGACAAAGTGGTTTATGGAAACACATACGCCAGCATAAAGCTAGTGTATTATAGGACTAAGCCTGCTTAATGAAAATAAATAATCGAGAGCTGGTATCTGTCCGGAAAGAACTCAGAACGAATACACTGCCACTTGACCTTATATATAGCCCCAGGTAGTATGCCCAGCCACAGGGAAAGCATCCTAGCAAAATAAACCTTCTAAGAACCATTTTTGAAAATACTTTACACTTCTTTTAAGGGCGAGAATGCCTTCGGTGTGAAGGTTAAGAAAAATGATAAAATACCTCTTTTTCCTTAAAAGAATCTTAAAGAAGAATGCAGCCTGTACCTCTCTGGGCACTTCTGTAGCGAGAGGCAGCAGTCGCGACTGCCCTTTATGCTGCGGCGCCAGGCTCGGAATCATGGCGAATGACCGCCTCCCACAATCGTTGCCATGGATACAAGCTCTGCTCTTGCTCGCATCTCGGATGACAGTTACACCCGACAATGCAAGCGCCGTGCTCTTTACGAGGCATTTTGTATGTATTGTTTACTTCAATCCTCACAATCTTTACACCAAGGAAGGAGGGTTTTACTCTCCCTATATTCCCAGGGAGGGAGTCACACACCCAGTGAGCTTAATTCGTTTCCCGAGGTGCCCTGGCTTTAAGGAACGGAAGCGTGTGATGTGAACCCAGTACTGTCTCTCGCTGCAAGCTGTGGTCTTAGCCACTTCATATACTTTACTCTGATTTAAAAGAAACTTTTACACTTGGTACTGTTCACACTATTCAGGCCAGAAAGCCCAGTCAAGATGACGTCATGCAGGGCTTTGGAAAAAGCCAATGCATGTCCCCAGAGTCCACATGTCAAAAAAATTTTCCATACTAAATCTTTTCCGTATTTCCCATCTTAAATATGAATTCTGAGAAGAGAACATTTGCTGAGATGTCAAATGCATTCAGTAGGAACAGCAGTTGTACAAACTGCGTTTTTAAGCCCTAAAACACTAGAAGGAAATGGGCAGAACCGTTTTATGCTCCCCTGCATGGGTCGCTTTTGATTAAATTTCACGGATTCAGTCAATTAACCGTTTTTTTTAACAGGTATAATTTTAACACAGTGATGTTTTATTCATATAGGAAAATCTTCGTTTGTCAAAAGAGTAAGAGATTATTTTGCTGTCCAAAATTCACCTGACAAAAGTCATTGTTTGCATTTTTGCTTTTTGGCATTAATAACATAATGATTTCTACAGTCGTTCCGTATTTTGAGATCTCTTCTGACTCCAGGATTTCATAGAATGAGAAAAGGATTGTTAGGGAAATCGGAAAGTTAAATTAAAAGTTTAATTCCCTGAACAGTCGAAACAATTGTGGGTGAGGAAAAGAAAGAATATTTTCCTCAATAAACGATTCCTTCGAAAAAGGACATACAATTTGTATCATTTGATCCCTAAGCACTTTGTCTTTTGGAAATTATGCATAAAAGGGTTTTATTATTTTTCTCTTAATTTCTACGGTTTACAGAGTAAATGGTTTCAGAAAATAATCTTTCTTGCGATTTAAAAGTAAAAAATGGGAGAAATGATGAATAAGAGGGACATGGTGACAGAGCAAGCCTTTGATACCATTATAATCCTCCTTTCTACACTTACTAGTTTTAATCGTTAGCAGTAACACATTCATTTCTATAAATACTAAAGTGTGAGATAGGGACAAAGTGGTTTATGGAAACACATACGCCAGCATAAAGCTAGTGTATTATAGGACTAAGCCTGCTTAATGAAAATAAATAATCGAGAGCTGGTATCTGTCCGGAAAGAACTCAGAACGAATACACTGCCACTTGACCTTATATATAGCCCCAGGTAGTATGCCCAGCCACAGGGAAAGCATCCTAGCAAAATAAACCTTCTAAGAACCATTTTTGAAAATACTTTACACTTCTTTTAAGGGCGAGAATGCCTTCGGTGTGAAGGTTAAGAAAAATGATAAAATACCTCTTTTTCCTTAAAAGAATCTTAAAGAAGAATGCAGCCTGTACCTCTCTGGGCACTTCTGTAGCGAGAGGCAGCAGTCGCGACTGCCCTTTATGCTGCGGCGCCAGGCTCGGAATCATGGCGAATGACCGCCTCCCACAATCGTTGCCATGGATACAAGCTCTGCTCTTGCTCGCATCTCGGATGACAGTTACACCCGACAATGCAAGCGCCGTGCTCTTTACGAGGCATTTTGTATGTATTGTTTACTTCAATCCTCACAATCTTTACACCAAGGAAGGAGGGTTTTACTCTCCCTATATTCCCAGGGAGGGAGTCACACACCCAGTGAGCTTAATTCGTTTCCCGAGGTGCCCTGGCTTTAAGGAACGGAAGCGTGTGATGTGAACCCAGTACTGTCTCTCGCTGCAAGCTGTGGTCTTAGCCACTTCATGTACTTTACTCTGATTTAAAAGAAACTTTTACACTTGGTACTGTTCACACTATTCAGGCCAGAATGCCCAGTCAAGATGACGTCATGCAGGGCTATGGAAAAAGCCAATGCATGTCCCCAGAGTCCACATGTCAAAAAAATTTTCCATACTAAATCTTTTCCGTATTTCCCATCTTAAATATGAATTCTGAGAAGAGAACATTTGCTGAGATGTCAAATGCATTCAGTAGGAACAGCAGTTGTACAAACTGCGTTTTTAAGCCCTAAAACACTAGAAGGAAATGGGCAGAACCGTTTTATGCTCCCCTGCATGGGTCGCTTTTGATTAAATTTCACGGATTCAGTCAATTAACCGTTTTTTTTAACAGGTATAATTTTAACACAGTGATGTTTTATTCATATAGGAAAATCTTCGTTTGTCAAAAGAGTAAGAGATTATTTTGCTGTCCAAAATTCACCTGACAAAAGTCATTGTTTACATTTTTGCTTTTTGGCATTAATAACATAATGATTTCTACAGTCGTTCCGTATTTTGAGATCTCTTCTGACTCCAGGATTTCATAGAATGAGAAAAGGATTGTTAGGGAAATCGGAAAGTTAAATTAAAAGTTTAATTCCCTGAACAGTCGAAACAATTGTGGGTGAGGAAAAGAAAGAATATTTTCCTCAATAAACGATTCCTTCGAAAAAGGACATACAATTTGTATCATTTGATCCCTAAGCACTTTGTCTTTCGGAAATTATGCATAAAAGTGTTTTATTATTTTTCTCTTAATTTCTACGGTTTACAGAGTAAATGGTTTCAGAAAATAATCTTTCTTGCGATTTAAAAGTAAAAAATGGGAGAAATGATGAATAAGAGGGACATGGTGACAGAGCAAGCCTTTGATACCATTATAATCCTCCTTTCTACACTTACTAGTTTTAATCGTTAGCAGTAACACATTCATTTCTATAAATACTAAAGTGTGAGATAGGGACAAAGTGGTTTATGGAAACACATACGCCAGCATAAAGCTAGTGTATTATAGGACTAAGCCTGCTTAATGAAAATAAATAATCGAGAGCTGGTATCTGTCCGGAAAGAACTCAGAACGAATACACTGCCACTTGACCTTATATATAGCCCCAGGTAGTATGCCCAGCCACAGGGAAAGCATCCTAGCAAAATAAACCTTCTAAGAACCATTTTTGAAAATACTTTACACTTCTTTTAAGGGCGAGAATGCCTTCGGTGTGAAGGTTAAGAAAAATGATAAAATACCTCTTTTTCCTTAAAAGAATCTTAAAGAAGAATGCAGCCTGTACCTCTCTGGGCACTTCTGTAGCGAGAGGCAGCAGTCGCGACTGCCCTTTATGCTGCGGCGCCAGGCTCGGAATCATGGCGAATGACCGCCTCCCACAATCGTTGCCATGGATACAAGCTCTGCTCTTGCTCGCATCTCGGATGACAGTTACACCCGACAATGCAAGCGCCGTGCTCTTTACGAGGCATTTTGTATGTATTGTTTACTTCAATCCTCACAATCTTTACACCAAGGAAGGAGGGTTTTACTCTCCCTATATTCCCAGGGAGGGAGTCACACACCCAGTGAGCTTAATTCGTTTCCCGAGGTGCCCTGGCTTTAAGGAACGGAAGCGTGTGATGTGAACCCAGTACTGTCTCTCGCTGCAAGCTGTGGTCTTAGCCACTTCATGTACTTTACTCTGATTTAAAAGAAACTTTTACACTTGGTACTGTTCACACTATTCAGGCCAGAATGCCCAGTCAAGATGACGTCATGCAGGGCTATGGAAAAAGCCAATGCATGTCCCCAGAGTCCACATGTCAAAAAAATTTTCCATACTAAATCTTTTCCGTATTTCCCATCTTAAATATGAATTCTGAGAAGAGAACATTTGCTGAGATGTCAAATGCATTCAGTAGGAACAGCAGTTGTACAAACTGCGTTTTTAAGCCCTAAAACACTAGAAGGAAATGGGCAGAACCGTTTTATGCTCCCCTGCATGGGTCGCTTTTGATTAAATTTCACGGATTCAGTCAATTAACCGTTTTTTTTAACAGGTATAATTTTAACACAGTGATGTTTTATTCATATAGGAAAATCTTCGTTTGTCAAAAGAGTAAGAGATTATATTGCTGTCCAAAATTCACCTGACAAAAGTCATTGTTTACATTTTTGCTTTTTGGCATTAATAACATAATGATTTCTACAGTCGTTCCGTATTTTGAGATCTCTTCTGACTCCAGGATTTCATAGAATGAGAAAAGGATTGTTAGGGAAATCGGAAAGTTAAATTAAAAGTTTAATTCCCTGAACAGTCGAAACAATTGTGGGTGAGGAAAAGAAAGAATATTTTCCTCAATAAACGATTCCTTCGAAAAAGGACATACAATTTGTATCATTTGATCCCTAAGCACTTTGTCTTTCGGAAATTATGCATAAAAGGATTTTATTATTTTTCTCTTAATTTCTACGGTTTACAGAGTAAATGGTTTCAGAAAATAATCTTTCTTGCGATTTAAAAGTAAAAAATGGGAGAAATGATGAATAAGAGGGACATGGTGACAGAGCAAGCCTTTGATACCATTATAATCCTCCTTTCTACACTTACTAGTTTTAATCGTTAGCAGTAACACATTCATTTCTATAAATACTAAAGTGTGAGATAGGGACAAAGTGGTTTATGGAAACACATACGCCAGCATAAAGCTAGTGTATTATAGGACTAAGCCTGCTTAATGAAAATAAATAATCGAGAGCTGGTATCTGTCCGGAAAGAACTCAGAACGAATACACTGCCACTTGACCTTATATATAGCCCCAGGTAGTATGCCCAGCCACAGGGAAAGCATCCTAGCAAAATAAACCTTCTAAGAACCATTTTTGAAAATACTTTACACTTCTTTTAAGGGCGAGAATGCCTTCGGTGTGAAGGTTAAGAAAAATGATAAAATACCTCTTTTTCCTTAAAAGAATCTTAAAGAAGAATGCAGCCTGTACCTCTCTGGGCACTTCTGTAGCGAGAGGCAGCAGTCGCGACTGCCCTTTATGCTGCGGCGCCAGGCTCGGAATCATGGCGAATGACCGCCTCCCACAATCGTTGCCATGGATACAAGCTCTGCTCTTGCTCGCATCTCGGATGACAGTTACACCCGACAATGCAAGCGCCGTGCTCTTTACGAGGCATTTTGTATGTATTGTTTACTTCAATCCTCACAATCTTTACACCAAGGAAGGAGGGTTTTACTCTCCCTATATTCCCAGGGAGGGAGTCACACACCCAGTGAGCTTAATTCGTTTCCCGAGGTGCCCTGGCTTTAAGGAACGGAAGCGTGTGATGTGAACCCAGTACTGTCTCTCGCTGCAAGCTGTGGTCTTAGCCACTTCATGAACTTTACTCTGATTTAAAAGAAACTTTTACACTTGGTACTGTTCACACTATTCAGGCCAGAAAGCCCAGTCAAGATGACGTCATGCAGGGCTTTGGAAAAAGCCAATGCATGTCCCCAGAGTCCACATGTCAAAAAAATTTTCCATACTAAATCTTTTCCGTATTTCCCATCTTAAATATGAATTCTGAGAAGAGAACATTTGCTGAGATGTCAAATGCATTCAGTAGGAACAGCAGTTGTACAAACTGAGTTTTTAAGCCCTAAAACACTAGAAGGAAATGGGCAGAACCGTTTTATGCTCCCCTGCATGGGTCGCTTTTGATTAAATTTCACGGATTCAGTCAATTAACCGTTTTTTTTAACAGGTATAATTTTAACACAGTGATGTTTTATTCATATAGGAAAATCTTCGTTTGTCAAAAGAGTAAGAGATTATTTTGCTGTCCAAAATTCACCTGACAAAAGTCATTGTTTACATTTTTGCTTTTTGGCATTAATAACATAATGATTTCTACAGTCGTTCCGTATTTTGAGATCTCTTCTGACTCCAGGATTTCATAGAATGAGAAAAGGATTGTTAGGGAAATCGGAAAGTTAAATTAAAAGTTTAATTCCCTGAACAGTCGAAACAATTGTGGGTGAGGAAAAGAAAGAATATTTTCCTCAATAAACGATTCCTTCGAAAAAGGACATACAATTTGTATCATTTGATCCCTAAGCACTTTGTCTTTCGGAAATTATGCATAAAAGTGTTTTATTATTTTTCTCTTAATTTCTACGGTTTACAGAGTAAATGGTTTCAGAAAATAATCTTTCTTGCGATTTAAAAGTAAAAAATGGGAGAAATGATGAATAAGAGGGACATGGTGACAGAGCAAGCCTTTGATACCATTATAATCCTCCTTTCTACACTTACTAGTTTTAATCGTTAGCAGTAACACATTCATTTCTATAAATACTAAAGTGTGAGATAGGGACAAAGTGGTTTATGGAAACACATACGCCAGCATAAAGCTAGTGTATTATAGGACTAAGCCTGCTTAATGAAAATAAATAATCGAGAGCTGGTATCTGTCCGGAAAGAACTCAGAACGAATACACTGCCACTTGACCTTATATATAGCCCCAGGTAGTATGCCCAGCCACAGGGAAAGCATCCTAGCAAAATAAACCTTCTAAGAACCATTTTTGAAAATACTTTACACTTCTTTTAAGGGCGAGAATGCCTTCGGTGTGAAGGTTAAGAAAAATGATAAAATACCTCTTTTTCCTTAAAAGAATCTTAAAGAAGAATGCAGCCTGTACCTCTCTGGGCACTTCTGTAGCGAGAGGCAGCAGTCGCGACTGCCCTTTATGCTGCGGCGCCAGGCTCGGAATCATGGCGAATGACCGCCTCCCACAATCGTTGCCATGGATACAAGCTCTGCTCTTGCTCGCATCTCGGATGACAGTTACACCCGACAATGCAAGCGCCGTGCTCTTTACGAGGCATTTTGTATGTATTGTTTACTTCAATCCTCACAATCTTTACACCAAGGAAGGAGGGTTTTACTCTCCCTATATTCCCAGGGAGGGAGTCACACACCCAGTGAGCTTAATTCGTTTCCCGAGGTGCCCTGGCTTTAAGGAACGGAAGCGTGTGATGTGAACCCAGTACTGTCTCTCGCTGCAAGCTGTGGTCTTAGCCACTTCATGTACTTTACTCTGATTTAAAAGAAACTTTTACACTTGGTACTGTTCACACTATTCAGGCCAGAATGCCCAGTCAAGATGACGTCATGCAGGGCTATGGAAAAAGCCAATGCATGTCCCCAGAGTCCACATGTCAAAAAAATTTTCCATACTAAATCTTTTCCGTATTTCCCATCTTAAATATGAATTCTGAGAAGAGAACATTTGCTGAGATGTCAAATGCATTCAGTAGGAACAGCAGTTGTACAAACTGCGTTTTTAAGCCCTAAAACACTAGAAGGAAATGGGCAGAACCGTTTTATGCTCCCCTGCATGGGTCGCTTTTGATTAAATTTCACGGATTCAGTCAATTAACCGTTTTTTTTAACAGGTATAATTTTAACACAGTGATGTTTTATTCATATAGGAAAATCTTCGTTTGTCAAAAGAGTAAGAGATTATATTGCTGTCCAAAATTCACCTGACAAAAGTCATTGTTTACATTTTTGCTTTTTGGCATTAATAACATAATGATTTCTACAGTCGTTCCGTATTTTGAGATCTCTTCTGACTCCAGGATTTCATAGAATGAGAAAAGGATTGTTAGGGAAATCGGAAAGTTAAATTAAAAGTTTAATTCCCTGAACAGTCGAAACAATTGTGGGTGAGGAAAAGAAAGAATATTTTCCTCAATAAACGATTCCTTCGAAAAAGGACATACAATTTGTATCATTTGATTACTAAGCACTTTGTCTTTCGGAAATTATGCATAAAAGGATTTTATTATTTTTCTCTTAATTTCTACGGTTTACAGAGTAAATGGTTTCAGAAAATAATCTTTCTTGCGATTTAAAAGTAAAAAATGGGAGAAATGATGAATAAGAGGGACATGGTGACAGAGCAAGCCTTTGATACCATTATAATCCTCCTTTCTACACTTACTAGTTTTAATCGTTAGCAGTAACACATTCATTTCTATAAATACTAAAGTGTGAGATAGGGACAAAGTGGTTTATGGAAACACATACGCCAGCATAAAGCTAGTGTATTATAGGACTAAGCCTGCTTAATGAAAATAAATAATCGAGAGCTGGTATCTGTCCGGAAAGAACTCAGAACGAATACACTGCCACTTGACCTTATATATAGCCCCAGGTAGTATGCCCAGCCACAGGGAAAGCATCCTAGCAAAATAAACCTTCTAAGAACCATTTTTGAAAATACTTTACACTTCTTTTAAGGGCGAGAGTGCCTTCGGTGTGAAGGTTAAGAAAAATGATAAAATACCTCTTTTTCCTTAAAAGAATCTTAAAGAAGAATGCAGCCTGTACCTCTCTGGGCACTTCTGTAGCGAGAGGCAGCAGTCGCGACTGCCCTTTATGCTGCGGCGCCAGGCTCGGAATCATGGCGAATGACCGCCTCCCACAATCGTTGCCATGGATACAAGCTCTGCTCTTGCTCGCATCTCGGATGACAGTTACACCCGACAATGCAAGCGCCGTGCTCTTTACGAGGCATTTTGTATGTATTGTTTACTTCAATCCTCACAATCTTTACACCAAGGAAGGAGGGTTTTACTCTCCCTATATTCCCAGGGAGGGAGTCACACACCCAGTGAGCTTAATTCGTTTCCCGAGGTGCCCTGGCTTTAAGGAACGGAAGCGTGTGATGTGAACCCAGTACTGTCTCTCGCTGCAAGCTGTGGTCTTAGCCACTTCATGAACTTTACTCTGATTTAAAAGAAACTTTTACACTTGGTACTGTTCACACTATTCAGGCCAGAATGCCCAGTCAAGATGACGTCATGCAGGGCTATGGAAAAAGCCAATGCATGTCCCCAGAGTCCACATGTCAAAAAAATTTTCCATACTAAATCTTTTCCGTATTTCCCATCTTAAATATGAATTCTGAGAAGAGAACATTTGCTGAGATGTCAAATGCATTCAGTAGGAACAGCAGTTGTACAAACTGCGTTTTTAAGCCCTAAAACACTAGAAGGAAATGGGCAGAACCGTTTTATGCTCCCCTGCATGGGTCGCTTTTGATTAAATTTCACGGATTCAGTCAATTAACCGTTTTTTTTAACAGGTATAATTTTAACACAGTGATGTTTTATTCATATAGGAAAATCTTCGTTTGTCAAAAGAGTAAGAGATTATTTTGCTGTCCAAAATTCACCTGACAAAAGTCATTGTTTACATTTTTGCTTTTTGGCATTAATAACATAATGATTTCTACAGTCGTTCCGTATTTTGAGATCTCTTCTGACTCCAGGATTTCATAGAATGAGAAAAGGATTGTTAGGGAAATCGGAAAGTTAAATTAAAAGTTTAATTCCCTGAACAGTCGAAACAATTGTGGGTGAGGAAAAGAAAGAATATTTTCCTCAATAAACGATTCCTTCGAAAAAGGACATACAATTTGTATCATTTGATCCCTAAGCACTTTGTCTTTCGGAAATTATGCATAAAAGTGTTTTATTATTTTTCTCTTAATTTCTACGGTTTACAGAGTAAATGGTTTCAGAAAATAATCTTTCTTGCGATTTAAAAGTAAAAAATGGGAGAAATGATGAATAAGAGGGACATGGTGACAGAGCAAGCCTTTGATACCATTATAATCCTCCTTTCTACACTTACTAGTTTTAATCGTTAGCAGTAACACATTCATTTCTATAAATACTAAAGTGTGAGATAGGGACAAAGTGGTTTATGGAAACACATACGCCAGCATAAAGCTAGTGTATTATAGGACTAAGCCTGCTTAATGAAAATAAATAATCGAGAGCTGGTATCTGTCCGGAAAGAACTCAGAACGAATACACTGCCACTTGACCTTATATATAGCCCCAGGTAGTATGCCCAGCCACAGGGAAAGCATCCTAGCAAAATAAACCTTCTAAGAACCATTTTTGAAAATACTTTACACTTCTTTTAAGGGCGAGAATGCCTTCGGTGTGAAGGTTAAGAAAAATGATAAAATACCTCTTTTTCCTTAAAAGAATCTTAAAGAAGAATGCAGCCTGTACCTCTCTGGGCACTTCTGTAGCGAGAGGCAGCAGTCGCGACTGCCCTTTATGCTGCGGCGCCAGGCTCGGAATCATGGCGAATGACCGCCTCCCACAATCGTTGCCATGGATACAAGCTCTGCTCTTGCTCGCATCTCGGATGACAGTTACACCCGACAATGCAAGCGCCGTGCTCTTTACGAGGCATTTTGTATGTATTGTTTACTTCAATCCTCACAATCTTTACACCAAGGAAGGAGGGTTTTACTCTCCCTATATTCCCAGGGAGGGAGTCACACACCCAGTGAGCTTAATTCGTTTCCCGAGGTGCCCTGGCTTTAAGGAACGGAAGCGTGTGATGTGAACCCAGTACTGTCTCTCGCTGCAAGCTGTGGTCTTAGCCACTTCATGTACTTTACTCTGATTTAAAAGAAACTTTTACACTTGGTACTGTTCACACTATTCAGGCCAGAATGCCCAGTCAAGATGACGTCATGCAGGGCTATGGAAAAAGCCAATGCATGTCCCCAGAGTCCACATGTCAAAAAAATTTTCCATACTAAATCTTTTCCGTATTTCCCATCTTAAATATGAATTCTGAGAAGAGAACATTTGCTGAGATGTCAAATGCATTCAGTAGGAACAGCAGTTGTACAAACTGCGTTTTTAAGCCCTAAAACACTAGAAGGAAATGGGCAGAACCGTTTTATGCTCCCCTGCATGGGTCGCTTTTGATTAAATTTCACGGATTCAGTCAATTAACCGTTTTTTTTAACAGGTATAATTTTAACACAGTGATGTTTTATTCATATAGGAAAATCTTCGTTTGTCAAAAGAGTAAGAGATTATATTGCTGTCCAAAATTCACCTGACAAAAGTCATTGTTTACATTTTTGCTTTTTGGCATTAATAACATAATGATTTCTACAGTCGTTCCGTATTTTGAGATCTCTTCTGACTCCAGGATTTCATAGAATGAGAAAAGGATTGTTAGGGAAATCGGAAAGTTAAATTAAAAGTTTAATTCCCTGAACAGTCGAAACAATTGTGGGTGAGGAAAAGAAAGAATATTTTCCTCAATAAACGATTCCTTCGAAAAAGGACATACAATTTGTATCATTTGATCCCTAAGCACTTTGTCTTTCGGAAATTATGCATAAAAGGATTTTATTATTTTTCTCTTAATTTCTACGGTTTACAGAGTAAATGGTTTCAGAAAATAATCTTTCTTGCGATTTAAAAGTAAAAAATGGGAGAAATGATGAATAAGAGGGACATGGTGACAGAGCAAGCCTTTGATACCATTATAATCCTCCTTTCTACACTTACTAGTTTTAATCGTTAGCAGTAACACATTCATTTCTATAAATACTAAAGTGTGAGATAGGGACAAAGTGGTTTATGGAAACACATACGCCAGCATAAAGCTAGTGTATTATAGGACTAAGCCTGCTTAATGAAAATAAATAATCGAGAGCTGGTATCTGTCCGGAAAGAACTCAGAACGAATACACTGCCACTTGACCTTATATATAGCCCCAGGTAGTATGCCCAGCCACAGGGAAAGCATCCTAGCAAAATAAACCTTCTAAGAACCATTTTTGAAAATACTTTACACTTCTTTTAAGGGCGAGAGTGCCTTCGGTGTGAAGGTTAAGAAAAATGATAAAATACCTCTTTTTCCTTAAAAGAATCTTAAAGAAGAATGCAGCCTGTACCTCTCTGGGCACTTCTGTAGCGAGAGGCAGCAGTCGCGACTGCCCTTTATGCTGCGGCGCCAGGCTCGGAATCATGGCGAATGACCGCCTCCCACAATCGTTGCCATGGATACAAGCTCTGCTCTTGCTCGCATCTCGGATGACAGTTACACCCGACAATGCAAGCGCCGTGCTCTTTACGAGGCATTTTGTATGTATTGTTTACTTCAATCCTCACAATCTTTACACCAAGGAAGGAGGGTTTTACTCTCCCTATATTCCCAGGGAGGGAGTCACACACCCAGTGAGCTTAATTCGTTTCCCGAGGTGCCCTGGCTTTAAGGAACGGAAGCGTGTGATGTGAACCCAGTACTGTCTCTCGCTGCAAGCTGTGGTCTTAGCCACTTCATGTACTTTACTCTGATTTAAAAGAAACTTTTACACTTGGTACTGTTCACACTATTCAGGCCAGAAAGCCCAGTCAAGATGACGTCATGCAGGGCTATGGAAAAAGCCAATGCATGTCCCCAGAGTCCACATGTCAAAAAAATTTTCCATACTAAATCTTTTCCGTATTTCCCATCTTAAATATGAATTCTGAGAAGAGAACATTTGCTGAGATGTCAAATGCATTCAGTAGGAACAGCAGTTGTACAAACTGCGTTTTTAAGCCCTAAAACACTAGAAGGAAATGGGCAGAACCGTTTTATGCTCCCCTGCATGGGTCGCTTTTGATTAAATTTCACGGATTCAGTCAATTAACCGTTTTTTTTAACAGGTATAATTTTAACACAGTGATGTTTTATTCATATAGGAAAATCTTCGTTTGTCAAAAGAGTAAGAGATTATATTGCTGTCCAAAATTCACCTGACAAAAGTCATTGTTTACATTTTTGCTTTTTGGCATTAATAACATAATGATTTCTACAGTCGTTCCGTATTTTGAGATCTCTTCTGACTCCAGGATTTCATAGAATGAGAAAAGGATTGTTAGGGAAATCGGAAAGTTAAATTAAAAGTTTAATTCCCTGAACAGTCGAAACAATTGTGGGTGAGGAAAAGAAAGAATATTTTCCTCAATAAACGATTCCTTCGAAAAAGGACATACAATTTGTATCATTTGATCCCTAAGCACTTTGTCTTTCGGAAATTATGCATAAAAGGATTTTATTATTTTTCTCTTAATTTCTACGGTTTACAGAGTAAATGGTTTCAGAAAATAATCTTTCTTGCGATTTAAAAGTAAAAAATGGGAGAAATGATGAATAAGAGGGACATGGTGACAGAGCAAGCCTTTGATACCATTATAATCCTCCTTTCTACACTTACTAGTTTTAATCGTTAGCAGTAACACATTCATTTCTATAAATACTAAAGTGTGAGATAGGGACAAAGTGGTTTATGGAAACACATACGCCAGCATAAAGCTAGTGTATTATAGGACTAAGCCTGCTTAATGAAAATAAATAATCGAGAGCTGGTATCTGTCCGGAAAGAACTCAGAACGAATACACTGCCACTTGACCTTATATATAGCCCCAGGTAGTATGCCCAGCCACAGGGAAAGCATCCTAGCAAAATAAACCTTCTAAGAACCATTTTTGAAAATACTTTACACTTCTTTTAAGGGCGAGAGTGCCTTCGGTGTGAAGGTTAAGAAAAATGATAAAATACCTCTTTTTCCTTAAAAGAATCTTAAAGAAGAATGCAGCCTGTACCTCTCTGGGCACTTCTGTAGCGAGAGGCAGCAGTCGCGACTGCCCTTTATGCTGCGGCGCCAGGCTCGGAATCATGGCGAATGACCGCCTCCCACAATCGTTGCCATGGATACAAGCTCTGCTCTTGCTCGCATCTCGGATGACAGTTACACCCGACAATGCAAGCGCCGTGCTCTTTACGAGGCATTTTGTATGTATTGTTTACTTCAATCCTCACAATCTTTACACCAAGGAAGGAGGGTTTTACTCTCCCTATATTCCCAGGGAGGGAGTCACACACCCAGTGAGCTTAATTCGTTTCCCGAGGTGCCCTGGCTTTAAGGAACGGAAGCGTGTGATGTGAACCCAGTACTGTCTCTCGCTGCAAGCTGTGGTCTTAGCCACTTCATGTACTTTACTCTGATTTAAAAGAAACTTTTACACTTGGTACTGTTCACACTATTCAGGCCAGAAAGCCCAGTCAAGATGACGTCATGCAGGGCTATGGAAAAAGCCAATGCATGTCCCCAGAGTCCACATGTCAAAAAAATTTTCCATACTAAATCTTTTCCGTATTTCCCATCTTAAATATGAATTCTGAGAAGAGAACATTTGCTGAGATGTCAAATGCATTCAGTAGGAACAGCAGTTGTACAAACTGCGTTTTTAAGCCCTAAAACACTAGAAGGAAATGGGCAGAACCGTTTTATGCTCCCCTGCATGGGTCGCTTTTGATTAAATTTCACGGATTCAGTCAATTAACCGTTTTTTTTAACAGGTATAATTTTAACACAGTGATGTTTTATTCATATAGGAAAATCTTCGTTTGTCAAAAGAGTAAGAGATTATTTTGCTGTCCAAAATTCACCTGACAAAAGTCATTGTTTACATTTTTGCTTTTTGGCATTAATAACATAATGATTTCTACAGTCGTTCCGTATTTTGAGATCTCTTCTGACTCCAGGATTTCATAGAATGAGAAAAGGATTGTTAGGGAAATCGGAAAGTTAAATTAAAAGTTTAATTCCCTGAACAGTCGAAACAATTGTGGGTGAGGAAAAGAAAGAATATTTTCCTCAATAAACGATTCCTTCGAAAAAGGACATACAATTTGTATCATTTGATCCCTAAGCACTTTGTCTTTCGGAAATTATGCATAAAAGGATTTTATTATTTTTCTCTTAATTTCTACGGTTTACAGAGTAAATGGTTTCAGAAAATAATCTTTCTTGCGATTTAAAAGTAAAAAATGGGAGAAATGATGAATAAGAGGGACATGGTGACAGAGCAAGCCTTTGATACCATTATAATCCTCCTTTCTACACTTACTAGTTTTAATCGTTAGCAGTAACACATTCATTTCTATAAATACTAAAGTGTGAGATAGGGACAAAGTGGTTTATGGAAACACATACGCCAGCATAAAGCTAGTGTATTATAGGACTAAGCCTGCTTAATGAAAATAAATAATCGAGAGCTGGTATCTGTCCGGAAAGAACTCAGAACGAATACACTGCCACTTGACCTTATATATAGCCCCAGGTAGTATGCCCAGCCACAGGGAAAGCATCCTAGCAAAATAAACCTTCTAAGAACCATTTTTGAAAATACTTTACACTTCTTTTAAGGGCGAGAATGCCTTCGGTGTGAAGGTTAAGAAAAATGATAAAATACCTCTTTTTCCTTAAAAGAATCTTAAAGAAGAATGCAGCCTGTACCTCTCTGGGCACTTCTGTAGCGAGAGGCAGCAGTCGCGACTGCCCTTTATGCTGCGGCGCCAGGCTCGGAATCATGGCGAATGACCGCCTCCCACAATCGTTGCCATGGATACAAGCTCTGCTCTTGCTCGCATCTCGGATGACAGTTACACCCGACAATGCAAGCGCCGTGCTCTTTACGAGGCATTTTGTATGTATTGTTTACTTCAATCCTCACAATCTTTACACCAAGGAAGGAGGGTTTTACTCTCCCTATATTCCCAGGGAGGGAGTCACACACCCAGTGAGCTTAATTCGTTTCCCGAGGTGCCCTGGCTTTAAGGAACGGAAGCGTGTGATGTGAACCCAGTACTGTCTCTCGCTGCAAGCTGTGGTCTTAGCCACTTCATGTACTTTACTCTGATTTAAAAGAAACTTTTACACTTGGTACTGTTCACACTATTCAGGCCAGAATGCCCAGTCAAGATGACGTCATGCAGGGCTATGGAAAAAGCCAATGCATGTCCCCAGAGTCCACATGTCAAAAAAATTTTCCATACTAAATCTTTTCCGTATTTCCCATCTTAAATATGAATTCTGAGAAGAGAACATTTGCTGAGATGTCAAATGCATTCAGTAGGAACAGCAGTTGTACAAACTGCGTTTTTAAGCCCTAAAACACTAGAAGGAAATGGGCAGAACCGTTTTATGCTCCCCTGCATGGGTCGCTTTTGATTAAATTTCACGGATTCAGTCAATTAACCGTTTTTTTTAACAGGTATAATTTTAACACAGTGATGTTTTATTCATATAGGAAAATCTTCGTTTGTCAAAAGAGTAAGAGATTATATTGCTGTCCAAAATTCACCTGACAAAAGTCATTGTTTACATTTTTGCTTTTTGGCATTAATAACATAATGATTTCTACAGTCGTTCCGTATTTTGAGATCTCTTCTGACTCCAGGATTTCATAGAATGAGAAAAGGATTGTTAGGGAAATCGGAAAGTTAAATTAAAAGTTTAATTCCCTGAACAGTCGAAACAATTGTGGGTGAGGAAAAGAAAGAATATTTTCCTCAATAAACGATTCCTTCGAAAAAGGACATACAATTTGTATCATTTGATCCCTAAGCACTTTGTCTTTCGGAAATTATGCATAAAAGGATTTTATTATTTTTCTCTTAATTTCTACGGTTTACAGAGTAAATGGTTTCAGAAAATAATCTTTCTTGCGATTTAAAAGTAAAAAATGGGAGAAATGATGAATAAGAGGGACATGGTGACAGAGCAAGCCTTTGATACCATTATAATCCTCCTTTCTACACTTACTAGTTTTAATCGTTAGCAGTAACACATTCATTTCTATAAATACTAAAGTGTGAGATAGGGACAAAGTGGTTTATGGAAACACATACGCCAGCATAAAGCTAGTGTATTATAGGACTAAGCCTGCTTAATGAAAATAAATAATCGAGAGCTGGTATCTGTCCGGAAAGAACTCAGAACGAATACACTGCCACTTGACCTTATATATAGCCCCAGGTAGTATGCCCAGCCACAGGGAAAGCATCCTAGCAAAATAAACCTTCTAAGAACCATTTTTGAAAATACTTTACACTTCTTTTAAGGGCGAGAGTGCCTTCGGTGTGAAGGTTAAGAAAAATGATAAAATACCTCTTTTTCCTTAAAAGAATCTTAAAGAAGAATGCAGCCTGTACCTCTCTGGGCACTTCTGTAGCGAGAGGCAGCAGTCGCGACTGCCCTTTATGCTGCGGCGCCAGGCTCGGAATCATGGCGAATGACCGCCTCCCACAATCGTTGCCATGGATACAAGCTCTGCTCTTGCTCGCATCTCGGATGACAGTTACACCCGACAATGCAAGCGCCGTGCTCTTTACGAGGCATTTTGTATGTATTGTTTACTTCAATCCTCACAATCTTTACACCAAGGAAGGAGGGTTTTACTCTCCCTATATTCCCAGGGAGGGAGTCACACACCCAGTGAGCTTAATTCGTTTCCCGAGGTGCCCTGGCTTTAAGGAACGGAAGCGTGTGATGTGAACCCAGTACTGTCTCTCGCTGCAAGCTGTGGTCTTAGCCACTTCATGTACTTTACTCTGATTTAAAAGAAACTTTTACACTTGGTACTGTTCACACTATTCAGGCCAGAAAGCCCAGTCAAGATGACGTCATGCAGGGCTATGGAAAAAGCCAATGCATGTCCCCAGAGTCCACATGTCAAAAAAATTTTCCATACTAAATCTTTTCCGTATTTCCCATCTTAAATATGAATTCTGAGAAGAGAACATTTGCTGAGATGTCAAATGCATTCAGTAGGAACAGCAGTTGTACAAACTGCGTTTTTAAGCCCTAAAACACTAGAAGGAAATGGGCAGAACCGTTTTATGCTCCCCTGCATGGGTCGCTTTTGATTAAATTTCACGGATTCAGTCAATTAACCGTTTTTTTTAACAGGTATAATTTTAACACAGTGATGTTTTATTCATATAGGAAAATCTTCGTTTGTCAAAAGAGTAAGAGATTATTTTGCTGTCCAAAATTCACCTGACAAAAGTCATTGTTTACATTTTTGCTTTTTGGCATTAATAACATAATGATTTCTACAGTCGTTCCGTATTTTGAGATCTCTTCTGACTCCAGGATTTCATAGAATGAGAAAAGGATTGTTAGGGAAATCGGAAAGTTAAATTAAAAGTTTAATTCCCTGAACAGTCGAAACAATTGTGGGTGAGGAAAAGAAAGAATATTTTCCTCAATAAACGATTCCTTCGAAAAAGGACATACAATTTGTATCATTTGATCCCTAAGCACTTTGTCTTTCGGAAATTATGCATAAAAGGATTTTATTATTTTTCTCTTAATTTCTACGGTTTACAGAGTAAATGGTTTCAGAAAATAATCTTTCTTGCGATTTAAAAGTAAAAAATGGGAGAAATGATGAATAAGAGGGACATGGTGACAGAGCAAGCCTTTGATACCATTATAATCCTCCTTTCTACACTTACTAGTTTTAATCGTTAGCAGTAACACATTCATTTCTATAAATACTAAAGTGTGAGATAGGGACAAAGTGGTTTATGGAAACACATACGCCAGCATAAAGCTAGTGTATTATAGGACTAAGCCTGCTTAATGAAAATAAATAATCGAGAGCTGGTATCTGTCCGGAAAGAACTCAGAACGAATACACTGCCACTTGACCTTATATATAGCCCCAGGTAGTATGCCCAGCCACAGGGAAAGCATCCTAGCAAAATAAACCTTCTAAGAACCATTTTTGAAAATACTTTACACTTCTTTTAAGGGCGAGAGTGCCTTCGGTGTGAAGGTTAAGAAAAATGATAAAATACCTCTTTTTCCTTAAAAGAATCTTAAAGAAGAATGCAGCCTGTACCTCTCTGGGCACTTCTGTAGCGAGAGGCAGCAGTCGCGACTGCCCTTTATGCTGCGGCGCCAGGCTCGGAATCATGGCGAATGACCGCCTCCCACAATCGTTGCCATGGATACAAGCTCTGCTCTTGCTCGCATCTCGGATGACAGTTACACCCGACAATGCAAGCGCCGTGCTCTTTACGAGGCATTTTGTATGTATTGTTTACTTCAATCCTCACAATCTTTACACCAAGGAAGGAGGGTTTTACTCTCCCTATATTCCCAGGGAGGGAGTCACACACCCAGTGAGCTTAATTCGTTTCCCGAGGTGCCCTGGCTTTAAGGAACGGAAGCGTGTGATGTGAACCCAGTACTGTCTCTCGCTGCAAGCTGTGGTCTTAGCCACTTCATGTACTTTACTCTGATTTAAAAGAAACTTTTACACTTGGTACTGTTCACACTATTCAGGCCAGAATGCCCAGTCAAGATGACGTCATGCAGGGCTATGGAAAAAGCCAATGCATGTCCCCAGAGTCCACATGTCAAAAAAATTTTCCATACTAAATCTTTTCCGTATTTCCCATCTTAAATATGAATTCTGAGAAGAGAACATTTGCTGAGATGTCAAATGCATTCAGTAGGAACAGCAGTTGTACAAACTGCGTTTTTAAGCCCTAAAACACTAGAAGGAAATGGGCAGAACCGTTTTATGCTCCCCTGCATGGGTCGCTTTTGATTAAATTTCACGGATTCAGTCAATTAACCGTTTTTTTTAACAGGTATAATTTTAACACAGTGATGTTTTATTCATATAGGAAAATCTTCGTTTGTCAAAAGAGTAAGAGATTATATTGCTGTCCAAAATTCACCTGACAAAAGTCATTGTTTACATTTTTGCTTTTTGGCATTAATAACATAATGATTTCTACAGTCGTTCCGTATTTTGAGATCTCTTCTGACTCCAGGATTTCATAGAATGAGAAAAGGATTGTTAGGGAAATCGGAAAGTTAAATTAAAAGTTTAATTCCCTGAACAGTCGAAACAATTGTGGGTGAGGAAAAGAAAGAATATTTTCCTCAATAAACGATTCCTTCGAAAAAGGACATACAATTTGTATCATTTGATCCCTAAGCACTTTGTCTTTCGGAAATTATGCATAAAAGGATTTTATTATTTTTCTCTTAATTTCTACGGTTTACAGAGTAAATGGTTTCAGAAAATAATCTTTCTTGCGATTTAAAAGTAAAAAATGGGAGAAATGATGAATAAGAGGGACATGGTGACAGAGCAAGCCTTTGATACCATTATAATCCTCCTTTCTACACTTACTAGTTTTAATCGTTAGCAGTAACACATTCATTTCTATAAATACTAAAGTGTGAGATAGGGACAAAGTGGTTTATGGAAACACATACGCCAGCATAAAGCTAGTGTATTATAGGACTAAGCCTGCTTAATGAAAATAAATAATCGAGAGCTGGTATCTGTCCGGAAAGAACTCAGAACGAATACACTGCCACTTGACCTTATATATAGCCCCAGGTAGTATGCCCAGCCACAGGGAAAGCATCCTAGCAAAATAAACCTTCTAAGAACCATTTTTGAAAATACTTTACACTTCTTTTAAGGGCGAGAGTGCCTTCGGTGTGAAGGTTAAGAAAAATGATAAAATACCTCTTTTTCCTTAAAAGAATCTTAAAGAAGAATGCAGCCTGTACCTCTCTGGGCACTTCTGTAGCGAGAGGCAGCAGTCGCGACTGCCCTTTATGCTGCGGCGCCAGGCTCGGAATCATGGCGAATGACCGCCTCCCACAATCGTTGCCATGGATACAAGCTCTGCTCTTGCTCGCATCTCGGATGACAGTTACACCCGACAATGCAAGCGCCGTGCTCTTTACGAGGCATTTTGTATGTATTGTTTACTTCAATCCTCACAATCTTTACACCAAGGAAGGAGGGTTTTACTCTCCCTATATTCCCAGGGAGGGAGTCACACACCCAGTGAGCTTAATTCGTTTCCCGAGGTGCCCTGGCTTTAAGGAACGGAAGCGTGTGATGTGAACCCAGTACTGTCTCTCGCTGCAAGCTGTGGTCTTAGCCACTTCATGTACTTTACTCTGATTTAAAAGAAACTTTTACACTTGGTACTGTTCACACTATTCAGGCCAGAAAGCCCAGTCAAGATGACGTCATGCAGGGCTATGGAAAAAGCCAATGCATGTCCCCAGAGTCCACATGTCAAAAAAATTTTCCATACTAAATCTTTTCCGTATTTCCCATCTTAAATATGAATTCTGAGAAGAGAACATTTGCTGAGATGTCAAATGCATTCAGTAGGAACAGCAGTTGTACAAACTGCGTTTTTAAGCCCTAAAACACTAGAAGGAAATGGGCAGAACCGTTTTATGCTCCCCTGCATGGGTCGCTTTTGATTAAATTTCACGGATTCAGTCAATTAACCGTTTTTTTTAACAGGTATAATTTTAACACAGTGATGTTTTATTCATATAGGAAAATCTTCGTTTGTCAAAAGAGTAAGAGATTATTTTGCTGTCCAAAATTCACCTGACAAAAGTCATTGTTTACATTTTTGCTTTTTGGCATTAATAACATAATGATTTCTACAGTCGTTCCGTATTTTGAGATCTCTTCTGACTCCAGGATTTCATAGAATGAGAAAAGGATTGTTAGGGAAATCGGAAAGTTAAATTAAAAGTTTAATTCCCTGAACAGTCGAAACAATTGTGGGTGAGGAAAAGAAAGAATATTTTCCTCAATAAACGATTCCTTCGAAAAAGGACATACAATTTGTATCATTTGATCCCTAAGCACTTTGTCTTTCGGAAATTATGCATAAAAGGATTTTATTATTTTTCTCTTAATTTCTACGGTTTACAGAGTAAATGGTTTCAGAAAATAATCTTTCTTGCGATTTAAAAGTAAAAAATGGGAGAAATGATGAATAAGAGGGACATGGTGACAGAGCAAGCCTTTGATACCATTATAATCCTCCTTTCTACACTTACTAGTTTTAATCGTTAGCAGTAACACATTCATTTCTATAAATACTAAAGTGTGAGATAGGGACAAAGTGGTTTATGGAAACACATACGCCAGCATAAAGCTAGTGTATTATAGGACTAAGCCTGCTTAATGAAAATAAATAATCGAGAGCTGGTATCTGTCCGGAAAGAACTCAGAACGAATACACTGCCACTTGACCTTATATATAGCCCCAGGTAGTATGCCCAGCCACAGGGAAAGCATCCTAGCAAAATAAACCTTCTAAGAACCATTTTTGAAAATACTTTACACTTCTTTTAAGGGCGAGAGTGCCTTCGGTGTGAAGGTTAAGAAAAATGATAAAATACCTCTTTTTCCTTAAAAGAATCTTAAAGAAGAATGCAGCCTGTACCTCTCTGGGCACTTCTGTAGCGAGAGGCAGCAGTCGCGACTGCCCTTTATGCTGCGGCGCCAGGCTCGGAATCATGGCGAATGACCGCCTCCCACAATCGTTGCCATGGATACAAGCTCTGCTCTTGCTCGCATCTCGGATGACAGTTACACCCGACAATGCAAGCGCCGTGCTCTTTACGAGGCATTTTGTATGTATTGTTTACTTCAATCCTCACAATCTTTACACCAAGGAAGGAGGGTTTTACTCTCCCTATATTCCCAGGGAGGGAGTCACACACCCAGTGAGCTTAATTCGTTTCCCGAGGTGCCCTGGCTTTAAGGAACGGAAGCGTGTGATGTGAACCCAGTACTGTCTCTCGCTGCAAGCTGTGGTCTTAGCCACTTCATGTACTTTACTCTGATTTAAAAGAAACTTTTACACTTGGTACTGTTCACACTATTCAGGCCAGAATGCCCAGTCAAGATGACGTCATGCAGGGCTATGGAAAAAGCCAATGCATGTCCCCAGAGTCCACATGTCAAAAAAATTTTCCATACTAAATCTTTTCCGTATTTCCCATCTTAAATATGAATTCTGAGAAGAGAACATTTGCTGAGATGTCAAATGCATTCAGTAGGAACAGCAGTTGTACAAACTGCGTTTTTAAGCCCTAAAACACTAGAAGGAAATGGGCAGAACCGTTTTATGCTCCCCTGCATGGGTCGCTTTTGATTAAATTTCACGGATTCAGTCAATTAACCGTTTTTTTTAACAGGTATAATTTTAACACAGTGATGTTTTATTCATATAGGAAAATCTTCGTTTGTCAAAAGAGTAAGAGATTATATTGCTGTCCAAAATTCACCTGACAAAAGTCATTGTTTACATTTTTGCTTTTTGGCATTAATAACATAATGATTTCTACAGTCGTTCCGTATTTTGAGATCTCTTCTGACTCCAGGATTTCATAGAATGAGAAAAGGATTGTTAGGGAAATCGGAAAGTTAAATTAAAAGTTTAATTCCCTGAACAGTCGAAACAATTGTGGGTGAGGAAAAGAAAGAATATTTTCCTCAATAAACGATTCCTTCGAAAAAGGACATACAATTTGTATCATTTGATCCCTAAGCACTTTGTCTTTCGGAAATTATGCATAAAAGGATTTTATTATTTTTCTCTTAATTTCTACGGTTTACAGAGTAAATGGTTTCAGAAAATAATCTTTCTTGCGATTTAAAAGTAAAAAATGGGAGAAATGATGAATAAGAGGGACATGGTGACAGAGCAAGCCTTTGATACCATTATAATCCTCCTTTCTACACTTACTAGTTTTAATCGTTAGCAGTAACACATTCATTTCTATAAATACTAAAGTGTGAGATAGGGACAAAGTGGTTTATGGAAACACATACGCCAGCATAAAGCTAGTGTATTATAGGACTAAGCCTGCTTAATGAAAATAAATAATCGAGAGCTGGTATCTGTCCGGAAAGAACTCAGAACGAATACACTGCCACTTGACCTTATATATAGCCCCAGGTAGTATGCCCAGCCACAGGGAAAGCATCCTAGCAAAATAAACCTTCTAAGAACCATTTTTGAAAATACTTTACACTTCTTTTAAGGGCGAGAGTGCCTTCGGTGTGAAGGTTAAGAAAAATGATAAAATACCTCTTTTTCCTTAAAAGAATCTTAAAGAAGAATGCAGCCTGTACCTCTCTGGGCACTTCTGTAGCGAGAGGCAGCAGTCGCGACTGCCCTTTATGCTGCGGCGCCAGGCTCGGAATCATGGCGAATGACCGCCTCCCACAATCGTTGCCATGGATACAAGCTCTGCTCTTGCTCGCATCTCGGATGACAGTTACACCCGACAATGCAAGCGCCGTGCTCTTTACGAGGCATTTTGTATGTATTGTTTACTTCAATCCTCACAATCTTTACACCAAGGAAGGAGGGTTTTACTCTCCCTATATTCCCAGGGAGGGAGTCACACACCCAGTGAGCTTAATTCGTTTCCCGAGGTGCCCTGGCTTTAAGGAACGGAAGCGTGTGATGTGAACCCAGTACTGTCTCTCGCTGCAAGCTGTGGTCTTAGCCACTTCATGTACTTTACTCTGATTTAAAAGAAACTTTTACACTTGGTACTGTTCACACTATTCAGGCCAGAAAGCCCAGTCAAGATGACGTCATGCAGGGCTATGGAAAAAGCCAATGCATGTCCCCAGAGTCCACATGTCAAAAAAATTTTCCATACTAAATCTTTTCCGTATTTCCCATCTTAAATATGAATTCTGAGAAGAGAACATTTGCTGAGATGTCAAATGCATTCAGTAGGAACAGCAGTTGTACAAACTGCGTTTTTAAGCCCTAAAACACTAGAAGGAAATGGGCAGAACCGTTTTATGCTCCCCTGCATGGGTCGCTTTTGATTAAATTTCACGGATTCAGTCAATTAACCGTTTTTTTTAACAGGTATAATTTTAACACAGTGATGTTTTATTCATATAGGAAAATCTTCGTTTGTCAAAAGAGTAAGAGATTATATTGCTGTCCAAAATTCACCTGACAAAAGTCATTGTTTACATTTTTGCTTTTTGGCATTAATAACATAATGATTTCTACAGTCGTTCCGTATTTTGAGATCTCTTCTGACTCCAGGATTTCATAGAATGAGAAAAGGATTGTTAGGGAAATCGGAAAGTTAAATTAAAAGTTTAATTCCCTGAACAGTCGAAACAATTGTGGGTGAGGAAAAGAAAGAATATTTTCCTCAATAAACGATTCCTTCGAAAAAGGACATACAATTTGTATCATTTGATCCCTAAGCACTTTGTCTTTCGGAAATTATGCATAAAAGGATTTTATTATTTTTCTCTTAATTTCTACGGTTTACAGAGTAAATGGTTTCAGAAAATAATCTTTCTTGCGATTTAAAAGTAAAAAATGGGAGAAATGATGAATAAGAGGGACATGGTGACAGAGCAAGCCTTTGATACCATTATAATCCTCCTTTCTACACTTACTAGTTTTAATCGTTAGCAGTAACACATTCATTTCTATAAATACTAAAGTGTGAGATAGGGACAAAGTGGTTTATGGAAACACATACGCCAGCATAAAGCTAGTGTATTATAGGACTAAGCCTGCTTAATGAAAATAAATAATCGAGAGCTGGTATCTGTCCGGAAAGAACTCAGAACGAATACACTGCCACTTGACCTTATATATAGCCCCAGGTAGTATGCCCAGCCACAGGGAAAGCATCCTAGCAAAATAAACCTTCTAAGAACCATTTTTGAAAATACTTTACACTTCTTTTAAGGGCGAGAATGCCTTCGGTGTGAAGGTTAAGAAAAATGATAAAATACCTCTTTTTCCTTAAAAGAATCTTAAAGAAGAATGCAGCCTGTACCTCTCTGGGCACTTCTGTAGCGAGAGGCAGCAGTCGCGACTGCCCTTTATGCTGCGGCGCCAGGCTCGGAATCATGGCGAATGACCGCCTCCCACAATCGTTGCCATGGATACAAGCTCTGCTCTTGCTCGCATCTCGGATGACAGTTACACCCGACAATGCAAGCGCCGTGCTCTTTACGAGGCATTTTGTATGTATTGTTTACTTCAATCCTCACAATCTTTACACCAAGGAAGGAGGGTTTTACTCTCCCTATATTCCCAGGGAGGGAGTCACACACCCAGTGAGCTTAATTCGTTTCCCGAGGTGCCCTGGCTTTAAGGAACGGAAGCGTGTGATGTGAACCCAGTACTGTCTCTCGCTGCAAGCTGTGGTCTTAGCCACTTCATGTACTTTACTCTGATTTAAAAGAAACTTTTACACTTGGTACTGTTCACACTATTCAGGCCAGAAAGCCCAGTCAAGATGACGTCATGCAGGGCTATGGAAAAAGCCAATGCATGTCCCCAGAGTCCACATGTCAAAAAAATTTTCCATACTAAATCTTTTCCGTATTTCCCATCTTAAATATGAATTCTGAGAAGAGAACATTTGCTGAGATGTCAAATGCATTCAGTAGGAACAGCAGTTGTACAAACTGCGTTTTTAAGCCCTAAAACACTAGAAGGAAATGGGCAGAACCGTTTTATGCTCCCCTGCATGGGTCGCTTTTGATTAAATTTCACGGATTCAGTCAATTAACCGTTTTTTTTAACAGGTATAATTTTAACACAGTGATGTTTTATTCATATAGGAAAATCTTCGTTTGTCAAAAGAGTAAGAGATTATTTTGCTGTCCAAAATTCACCTGACAAAAGTCATTGTTTACATTTTTGCTTTTTGGCATTAATAACATAATGATTTCTACAGTCGTTCCGTATTTTGAGATCTCTTCTGACTCCAGGATTTCATAGAATGAGAAAAGGATTGTTAGGGAAATCGGAAAGTTAAATTAAAAGTTTAATTCCCTGAACAGTCGAAACAATTGTGGGTGAGGAAAAGAAAGAATATTTTCCTCAATAAACGATTCCTTCGAAAAAGGACATACAATTTGTATCATTTGATCCCTAAGCACTTTGTCTTTCGGAAATTATGCATAAAAGGATTTTATTATTTTTCTCTTAATTTCTACGGTTTACAGAGTAAATGGTTTCAGAAAATAATCTTTCTTGCGATTTAAAAGTAAAAAATGGGAGAAATGATGAATAAGAGGGACATGGTGACAGAGCAAGCCTTTGATACCATTATAATCCTCCTTTCTACACTTACTAGTTTTAATCGTTAGCAGTAACACATTCATTTCTATAAATACTAAAGTGTGAGATAGGGACAAAGTGGTTTATGGAAACACATACGCCAGCATAAAGCTAGTGTATTATAGGACTAAGCCTGCTTAATGAAAATAAATAATCGAGAGCTGGTATCTGTCCGGAAAGAACTCAGAACGAATACACTGCCACTTGACCTTATATATAGCCCCAGGTAGTATGCCCAGCCACAGGGAAAGCATCCTAGCAAAATAAACCTTCTAAGAACCATTTTTGAAAATACTTTACACTTCTTTTAAGGGCGAGAATGCCTTCGGTGTGAAGGTTAAGAAAAATGATAAAATACCTCTTTTTCCTTAAAAGAATCTTAAAGAAGAATGCAGCCTGTACCTCTCTGGGCACTTCTGTAGCGAGAGGCAGCAGTCGCGACTGCCCTTTATGCTGCGGCGCCAGGCTCGGAATCATGGCGAATGACCGCCTCCCACAATCGTTGCCATGGATACAAGCTCTGCTCTTGCTCGCATCTCGGATGACAGTTACACCCGACAATGCAAGCGCCGTGCTCTTTACGAGGCATTTTGTATGTATTGTTTACTTCAATCCTCACAATCTTTACACCAAGGAAGGAGGGTTTTACTCTCCCTATATTCCCAGGGAGGGAGTCACACACCCAGTGAGCTTAATTCGTTTCCCGAGGTGCCCTGGCTTTAAGGAACGGAAGCGTGTGATGTGAACCCAGTACTGTCTCTCGCTGCAAGCTGTGGTCTTAGCCACTTCATATACTTTACTCTGATTTAAAAGAAACTTTTACACTTGGTACTGTTCACACTATTCAGGCCAGAAAGCCCAGTCAAGATGACGTCATGCAGGGCTTTGGAAAAAGCCAATGCATGTCCCCAGAGTCCACATGTCAAAAAAATTTTCCATACTAAATCTTTTCCGTATTTCCCATCTTAAATATGAATTCTGAGAAGAGAACATTTGCTGAGATGTCAAATGCATTCAGTAGGAACAGCAGTTGTACAAACTGCGTTTTTAAGCCCTAAAACACTAGAAGGAAATGGGCAGAACCGTTTTATGCTCCCCTGCATGGGTCGCTTTTGATTAAATTTCACGGATTCAGTCAATTAACCGTTTTTTTTAACAGGTATAATTTTAACACAGTGATGTTTTATTCATATAGGAAAATCTTCGTTTGTCAAAAGAGTAAGAGATTATTTTGCTGTCCAAAATTCACCTGACAAAAGTCATTGTTTGCATTTTTGCTTTTTGGCATTAATAACATAATGATTTCTACAGTCGTTCCGTATTTTGAGATCTCTTCTGACTCCAGGATTTCATAGAATGAGAAAAGGATTGTTAGGGAAATCGGAAAGTTAAATTAAAAGTTTAATTCCCTGAACAGTCGAAACAATTGTGGGTGAGGAAAAGAAAGAATATTTTCCTCAATAAACGATTCCTTCGAAAAAGGACATACAATTTGTATCATTTGATCCCTAAGCACTTTGTCTTTTGGAAATTATGCATAAAAGGGTTTTATTATTTTTCTCTTAATTTCTACGGTTTACAGAGTAAATGGTTTCAGAAAATAATCTTTCTTGCGATTTAAAAGTAAAAAATGGGAGAAATGATGAATAAGAGGGACATGGTGACAGAGCAAGCCTTTGATACCATTATAATCCTCCTTTCTACACTTACTAGTTTTAATCGTTAGCAGTAACACATTCATTTCTATAAATACTAAAGTGTGAGATAGAGACAAAGTGGTTTATGGAATCACATACGCCAGCATAAAGCTAGTGTATTATAGGACTAAGCCTGCTTAATGAAAATAAATAATCGAGAGCTGGTATCTGTCCGGAAAGAACTCAGAACGAATACACTGCCACTTGACCTTATATATAGCCCCAGGTAGTATGCCCAGCCACAGGGAAAGCATCCTAGCAAAATAAACCTTCTAAGAACCATTTTTGAAAATACTTTACACTTCTTTTAAGGGCGAGAATGCCTTCGGTGTGAAGGTTAAGAAAAATGATAAAATACCTCTTTTTCCTTAAAAGAATCTTAAAGAAGAATGCAGCCTGTACCTCTCTGGGCACTTCTGTAGCGAGAGGCAGCAGTCGCGACTGCCCTTTATGCTGCGGCGCCAGGCTCGGAATCATGGCGAATGACCGCCTCCCACAATCGTTGCCATGGATACAAGCTCTGCTCTTGCTCGCATCTCGGATGACAGTTACACCCGACAATGCAAGCGCCGTGCTCTTTACGAGGCATTTTGTATGTATTGTTTACTTCAATCCTCACAATCTTTACACCAAGGAAGGAGGGTTTTACTCTCCCTATATTCCCAGGGAGGGAGTCACACACCCAGTGAGCTTAATTCGTTTCCCGAGGTGCCCTGGCTTTAAGGAACGGAAGCGTGTGATGTGAACCCAGTACTGTCTCTCGCTGCAAGCTGTGGTCTTAGCCACTTCATGTACTTTACTCTGATTTAAAAGAAACTTTTACACTTGGTACTGTTCACACTATTCAGGCCAGAAAGCCCAGTCAAGATGACGTCATGCAGGGCTATGGAAAAAGCCAATGCATGTCCCCAGAGTCCACATGTCAAAAAAATTTTCCATACTAAATCTTTTCCGTATTTCCCATCTTAAATATGAATTCTGAGAAGAGAACATTTGCTGAGATGTCAAGTGCATTCAGTAGGAACAGCAGTTGTACAAACTGCGTTTTTAAACCCTAAAACACTAAGAAGGAAATGGGCAGAACCGTTTTATGCTCCCCTGCATGGGTCGCTTTTGATTAAATTTCACGGATTCAGTCAATTAAGCTTTTTTTTTAACAGGTATAATTTTAACACAGTGATGTTTTATTCATATAGGAAAATCTTCGTTTGTCAAAAGAGTAAGAGATTATTTTGCTGTCCAAAATTCACCTGACAAAAGTCATTGTTTACATTTTTGCTTTGGGCCTTAATAACATAATGATTTCTACACTCGTTCCGTATTTTGAGATCTCTTCTGACTCCAGGATTTCATAGAATGAGAAAAGGATTGTTAGGGAAATCGGAAAGTTAAATTAAAAGTTTAATTCCCTGAACAGTCGAAACAATTGTGCGTGAGGAAAAGAAAGAATATTTTCCTCAATAAACGATTCCTTCGAAAAAGGACATACAATTTGTATCATTTGATCCCTAAGCACTTTGTCTTTCGGAAATTATGCATAAAAGGGTTTTATTATTTTTCTCTTAATTTCTACGGTTTACAGAGTAAATGGTTTCAGAAAATAATCTTTCTTGCGATTTAAGAGTAAAAAATGGGAGAAATGATGAATAAGAGGGACATGGTGACAGAGCAAGCCTTTGATAGCATTATAATCCTCCTTTCTACACTTACTAGTTTTAATCGTTAGCAGTAACACATTCATTTCTATAAATACTAAAGTGTGAGATAGGGACAAAGTGGTTTATGGAAACACATACGCCAGCATAAAGCTAGTGTATTATAGGACTAAGCCTGCTTAATGAAAATAAATAATCGAGAGCTGGTATCTGTCCGGAAAGAACTCAGAACGAATACACTGCCACTTGACCTTATATATAGCCCCAGGTAGTATGCCCAGCCACAGGGAAAGCATCCTAGCAAAATAAACCTTCTAAGAACCATTTTTGAAAATACTTTACACTTCTTTTAAGGGCGAGAATGCCTTCGGTGTGAAGGTTAAGAAAAATGATAAAATACCTCTTTTTCCTTAAAAGAATCTTAAAGAAGAATGCAGCCTGTACCTCTCTGGGCACTTCTGTAGCGAGAGGCAGCAGTCGCGACTGCCCTTTATGCTGCGGCGCCAGGCTCGGAATCATGGCGAATGACCGCCTCCCACAATCGTTGCCATGGATACAAGCTCTGCTCTTGCTCGCATCTCGGATGACAGTTACACCCGACAATGCAAGCGCCGTGCTCTTTACGAGGCATTTTGTATGTATTGTTTACTTCAATCCTCACAATCTTTACACCAAGGAAGGAGGGTTTTACTCTCCCTATATTCCCAGGGAGGGAGTCACACACACAGTGAGCTTAATTCGTTTCCCGAGGTGCCCTGGCTTTAAGGAACGGAAGCGTGTGATGTGAACCCAGTACTGTCTCTCGCTGCAAGCTGTGGTCTTAGCCACTTCATGTACTTTACTCTGATTTAAAAGAAACTTTTACACTTGGTACTGTTCACACTATTCAGGCCAGAAAGCCCAGTCAAGATGACGTCATGCAGGGCTATGGAAAAAGCCAATGCATGTCCCCAGAGTCCACATGTCAAAAAAATTTTCCATACTAAATCTTTTCCGTATTTCCCATCTTAAATATGAATTCTGAGAAGAGAACATTTGCTGAGATGTCAAATGCATTCAGTAGGAACAGCAGTTGTACAAACTGCGTTTTTAAGCCCTAAAACAGTAGAAGGAAATGGGCAGAACCGTTTTATGCTCCCCTGCATGGGTCGCTTTTGATTAAATTTCACGGATTCAGTCAATTAACCGTTTTTTTTAACAGGTATAATTTTAACACAGTGATGTTTTATTCATATAGGAAAATCTTCGTTTGTCAAAAGAGTAAGAGATTATTTTGCTGTCCAAAATTCACCTGACAAAAGTCATTGTTTACATTTTTGCTTTTTGGCATTAATAACATAATGATTTCTACAGTCGTTCCGTATTTTGAGATCTCTTCTGACTCCAGGATTTCATAGAATGAGAAAAGGATTGTTAGGGAAATCGGAAAGTTAAATTAAAAGTTTAATTCCCTGAACAGTCGAAACAATTGTGGGTGAGGAAAAGAAAGAATATTTTCCTCAATAAACGATTCCTTCGAAAAAGGACATACAATTTGTATCATTTGATCCCTAAGCACTTTGTCTTTCGGAAATTATGCATAAAAGTGTTTTATTATTTTTCTCTTAATTTCTACGGTTTACAGAGTAAATGGTTTCAGAAAATAATCTTTCTTGCGATTTAAAAGTAAAAAATGGGAGAAATGATGAATAAGAGGGACATGGTGACAGAGCAAGCCTTTGATACCATTATAATCCTCCTTTCTACACTTACTAGTTTTAATCGTTAGCAGTAACACATTCATTTCTATAAATACTAAAGTGTGAGATAGGGACAAAGTGGTTTATGGAAACACATACGCCAGCATAAAGCTAGTGTATTATAGGACTAAGCCTGCTTAATGAAAATAAATAATCGAGAGCTGGTATCTGTCCGGAAAGAACTCAGAACGAATACACTGCCACTTGACCTTATATATAGCCCCAGGTAGTATGCCCAGCCACAGGGAAAGCATCCTAGCAAAATAAACCTTCTAAGAACCATTTTTGAAAATACTTTACACTTCTTTTAAGGGCGAGAGTGCCTTCGGTGTGAAGGTTAAGAAAAATGATAAAATACCTCTTTTTCCTTAAAAGAATCTTAAAGAAGAATGCAGCCTGTACCTCTCTGGGCACTTCTGTAGCGAGAGGCAGCAGTCGCGACTGCCCTTTATGCTGCGGCGCCAGGCTCGGAATCATGGCGAATGACCGCCTCCCACAATCGTTGCCATGGATACAAGCTCTGCTCTTGCTCGCATCTCGGATGACAGTTACACCCGACAATGCAAGCGCCGTGCTCTTTACGAGGCATTTTGTATGTATTGTTTACTTCAATCCTCACAATCTTTACACCAAGGAAGGAGGGTTTTACTCTCCCTATATTCCCAGGGAGGGAGTCACACACCCAGTGAACTTAATTCGTTTCCCGAGGTGCCCTGGCTTTAAGGAACGGAAGCGTGTGATGTGAACCCAGTACTGTCTCTCGCTGCAAGCTGTGGTCTTAGCCACTTCATGTACTTTACTCTGATTTAAAAGAAACTTTTACACTTGGTACTGTTCACACTATTCAGGCCAGAATGCCCAGTCAAGATGACGTCATGCAGGGCTATGGAAAAAGCCAATGCATGTCCCCAGAGTCCACATGTCAAAAAAATTTTCCATACTAAATCTTTTCCGTATTTCCCATCTTAAATATGAATTCTGAGAAGAGAACATTTGCTGAGATGTCAAATGCATTCAGTAGGAACAGCAGTTGTACAAACTGCATTTTTAAGCCCTAAAACACTAGAAGGAAATGGGCAGAACCGTTTTATGCTCCCCTGCATGGGTCGCTTTTGATTAAATTTCACGGATTCAGTCAATTAACCGTTTTTTTTAACAGGTATAATTTTAACACAGTGATGTTTTATTCATATAGGAAAATCTTCGTTTGTCAAAAGAGTAAGAGATTATTTTGCTGTCCAAAATTCACCTGACAAAAGTCATTGTTTACATTTTTGCTTTTTGGCATTAATAACATAATGATTTCTACAGTCGTTCCGTATTTTGAGATCTCTTCTGACTCCAGGATTTCATAGAATGAGAAAAGGATTGTTAGGGAAATCGGAAAGTTAAATTAAAAGTTTAATTCCCTGAACAGTCGAAACAATTGTGGGTGAGGAAAAGAAAGAATATTTTCCTCAATAAACGATTCCTTCGAAAAAGGACATACAATTTGTATCATTTGATCCCTAAGCACTTTGTCTTTCGGAAATTATGCATAAAAGGGTTTTATTATTTTTCTCTTAATTTCTACGGTTTACAGAGTAAATGGTTTCAGAAAATAATCTTTCTTGCGATTTAAGAGTAAAAAATGGGAGAAATGATGAATAAGAGGGACATGGTGACAGAGCAAGCCTTTGATAGCATTATAATCCTCCTTTCTACACTTACTAGTTTTAATCGTTAGCAGTAACACATTCATTTCTATAAATACTAAAGTGTGAGATAGGGACAAAGTGGTTTATGGAAACACATACGCCAGCATAAAGTTGTGTATTATAGGACTAAGCCTGCTTAATGAAAATAAATAATCGAGAGCTGGTATCTGTCCGGAAAGAACTCAGAACGAATACACTGCCACTTGACCTTATATATAGCCCCAGGTAGTATGCCCAGCCACAGGGAAAGCATCCTAGCAAAATAAACCTTCTAAGAACCATTTTTGAAAATACTTTACACTTCTTTTAAGGGCGAGAGTGCCTTCGGTGTGAAGGTTAAGAAAAATGATAAAATACCTCTTTTTCCTTAAAAGAATCTTAAAGAAGAATGCAGCCTGTACCTCTCTGGGCACTTCTGTAGCGAGAGGCAGCAGTCGCGACTGCCCTTTATGCTGCGGCGCCAGGCTCGGAATCATGGCGAATGACCGCCTCCCACAATCGTTGCCATGGATACAAGCTCTGCTCTTGCTCGCATCTCGGATGACAGTTACACCCGACAATGCAAGCGCCGTGCTCTTTACGAGGCATTTTGTATGTATTGTTTACTTCAATCCTCACAATCTTTACACCAAGGAAGGAGGGTTTTACTCTCCCTATATTCCCAGGGAGGGAGTCACACACCCAGTGAGCTTAATTCGTTTCCCGAGGTGCCCTGGCTTTAAGGAACGGAAGCGTGTGATGTGAACCCAGTACTGTCTCTCGCTGCAAGCTGTGGTCTTAGCCACTTCATGTACTTTACTCTGATTTAAAAGAAACTTTTACACTTGGTACTGTTCACACTATTCAGGCCAGAAAGCCCAGTCAAGATGACGTCATGCAGGGCTATGGAAAAAGCCAATGCATGTCCCCAGAGTCCACATGTCAAAAAAATTTTCCATACTAAATCTTTTCCGTATTTCCCATCTTAAATATGAATTCTGAGAAGAGAACATTTGCTGAGATGTCAAATGCATTCAGTAGGAACAGCAGTTGTACAAACTGCGTTTTTAAGCCCTAAAACACTAGAAGGAAATGGGCAGAACCGTTTTATGCTCCCCTGCATGGGTCGCTTTTGATTAAATTTCACGGATTCAGTCAATTAACCGTTTTTTTTAACAGGTATAATTTTAACACAGTGATGTTTTATTCATATAGGAAAATCTTCGTTTGTCAAAAGAGTAAGAGATTATTTTGCTGTCCAAAATTCACCTGACAAAAGTCATTGTTTGCATTTTTGCTTTTTGGCATTAATAACATAATGATTTCTACAGTCGTTCCGTATTTTGAGATCTCTTCTGACTCCAGGATTTCATAGAATGAGAAAAGGATTGTTAGGGAAATCGGAAAGTTAAATTAAAAGTTTAATTCCCTGAACAGTCGAAACAATTGTGGGTGAGGAAAAGAAAGAATATTTTCCTCAATAAACGATTCCTTCGAAAAAGGACATACAATTTGTATCATTTGATCCCTAAGCACTTTGTCTTTCGGAAATTATGCATAAAAGGATTTTATTATTTTTCTCTTAATTTCTACGGTTTACAGAGTAAATGGTTTCAGAAAATAATCTTTCTTGCGATTTAAAAGTAAAAAATGGGAGAAATGATGAATAAGAGGGACATGGTGACAGAGCAAGCCTTTGATACCATTATAATCCTCCTTTCTACACTTACTAGTTTTAATCGTTAGCAGTAACACATTCATTTCTATAAATACTAAAGTGTGAGATAGGGACAAAGTGGTTTATGGAAACACATACGCCAGCATAAAGCTAGTGTATTATAGGACTAAGCCTGCTTAATGAAAATAAATAATCGAGAGCTGGTATCTGTCCGGAAAGAACTCAGAACGAATACACTGCCACTTGACCTTATATATAGCCCCAGGTAGTATGCCCAGCCACAGGGAAAGCATCCTAGCAAAATAAACCTTCTAAGAACCATTTTTGAAAATACTTTACACTTCTTTTAAGGGCGAGAGTGCCTTCGGTGTGAAGGTTAAGAAAAATGATAAAATACCTCTTTTTCCTTAAAAGAATCTTAAAGAAGAATGCAGCCTGTACCTCTCTGGGCACTTCTGTAGCGAGAGGCAGCAGTCGCGACTGCCCTTTATGCTGCGGCGCCAGGCTCGGAATCATGGCGAATGACCGCCTCCCACAATCGTTGCCATGGATACAAGCTCTGCTCTTGCTCGCATCTCGGATGACAGTTACACCCGACAATGCAAGCGCCGTGCTCTTTACGAGGCATTTTGTATGTATTGTTTACTTCAATCCTCACAATCTTTACACCAAGGAAGGAGGGTTTTACTCTCCCTATATTCCCAGGGAGGGAGTCACACACCCAGTGAGCTTAATTCGTTTCCCGAGGTGCCCTGGCTTTAAGGAACGGAAGCGTGTGATGTGAACCCAGTACTGTCTCTCGCTGCAAGCTGTGGTCTTAGCCACTTCATGTACTTTACTCTGATTTAAAAGAAACTTTTACACTTGGTACTGTTCACACTATTCAGGCCAGAAAGCCCAGTCAAGATGACGTCATGCAGGGCTATGGAAAAAGCCAATGCATGTCCCCAGAGTCCACATGTCAAAAAAATTTTCCATACTAAATCTTTTCCGTATTTCCCATCTTAAATATGAATTCTGAGAAGAGAACATTTGCTGAGATGTCAAATGCATTCAGTAGGAACAGCAGTTGTACAAACTGCGTTTTTAAGCCCTAAAACACTAGAAGGAAATGGGCAGAACCGTTTTATGCTCCCCTGCATGGGTCGCTTTTGATTAAATTTCACGGATTCAGTCAATTAACCGTTTTTTTTAACAGGTATAATTTTAACACAGTGATGTTTTATTCATATAGGAAAATCTTCGTTTGTCAAAAGAGTAAGAGATTATTTTGCTGTCCAAAATTCACCTGACAAAAGTCATTGTTTACATTTTTGCTTTTTGGCATTAATAACATAATGATTTCTACAGTCGTTCCGTATTTTGAGATCTCTTCTGACTCCAGGATTTCATAGAATGAGAAAAGGATTGTTAGGGAAATCGGAAAGTTAAATTAAAAGTTTAATTCCCTGAACAGTCGAAACAATTGTGGGTGAGGAAAAGAAAGAATATTTTCCTCAATAAACGATTCCTTCGAAAAAGGACATACAATTTGTATCATTTGATCCCTAAGCACTTTGTCTTTCGGAAATTATGCATAAAAGGATTTTATTATTTTTCTCTTAATTTCTACGGTTTACAGAGTAAATGGTTTCAGAAAATAATCTTTCTTGCGATTTAAAAGTAAAAAATGGGAGAAATGATGAATAAGAGGGACATGGTGACAGAGCAAGCCTTTGATACCATTATAATCCTCCTTTCTACACTTACTAGTTTTAATCGTTAGCAGTAACACATTCATTTCTATAAATACTAAAGTGTGAGATAGGGACAAAGTGGTTTATGGAAACACATACGCCAGCATAAAGCTAGTGTATTATAGGACTAAGCCTGCTTAATGAAAATAAATAATCGAGAGCTGGTATCTGTCCGGAAAGAACTCAGAACGAATACACTGCCACTTGACCTTATATATAGCCCCAGGTAGTATGCCCAGCCACAGGGAAAGCATCCTAGCAAAATAAACCTTCTAAGAACCATTTTTGAAAATACTTTACACTTCTTTTAAGGGCGAGAATGCCTTCGGTGTGAAGGTTAAGAAAAATGATAAAATACCTCTTTTTCCTTAAAAGAATCTTAAAGAAGAATGCAGCCTGTACCTCTCTGGGCACTTCTGTAGCGAGAGGCAGCAGTCGCGACTGCCCTTTATGCTGCGGCGCCAGGCTCGGAATCATGGCGAATGACCGCCTCCCACAATCGTTGCCATGGATACAAGCTCTGCTCTTGCTCGCATCTCGGATGACAGTTACACCCGACAATGCAAGCGCCGTGCTCTTTACGAGGCATTTTGTATGTATTGTTTACTTCAATCCTCACAATCTTTACACCAAGGAAGGAGGGTTTTACTCTCCCTATATTCCCAGGGAGGGAGTCACACACCCAGTGAGCTTAATTCGTTTCCCGAGGTGCCCTGGCTTTAAGGAACGGAAGCGTGTGATGTGAACCCAGTACTGTCTCTCGCTGCAAGCTGTGGTCTTAGCCACTTCATGTACTTTACTCTGATTTAAAAGAAACTTTTACACTTGGTACTGTTCACACTATTCAGGCCAGAATGCCCAGTCAAGATGACGTCATGCAGGGCTATGGAAAAAGCCAATGCATGTCCCCAGAGTCCACATGTCAAAAAAATTTTCCATACTAAATCTTTTCCGTATTTCCCATCTTAAATATGAATTCTGAGAAGAGAACATTTGCTGAGATGTCAAATGCATTCAGTAGGAACAGCAGTTGTACAAACTGCGTTTTTAAGCCCTAAAACACTAGAAGGAAATGGGCAGAACCGTTTTATGCTCCCCTGCATGGGTCGCTTTTGATTAAATTTCACGGATTCAGTCAATTAACCGTTTTTTTTAACAGGTATAATTTTAACACAGTGATGTTTTATTCATATAGGAAAATCTTCGTTTGTCAAAAGAGTAAGAGATTATATTGCTGTCCAAAATTCACCTGACAAAAGTCATTGTTTACATTTTTGCTTTTTGGCATTAATAACATAATGATTTCTACAGTCGTTCCGTATTTTGAGATCTCTTCTGACTCCAGGATTTCATAGAATGAGAAAAGGATTGTTAGGGAAATCGGAAAGTTAAATTAAAAGTTTAATTCCCTGAACAGTCGAAACAATTGTGGGTGAGGAAAAGAAAGAATATTTTCCTCAATAAACGATTCCTTCGAAAAAGGACATACAATTTGTATCATTTGATCCCTAAGCACTTTGTCTTTCGGAAATTATGCATAAAAGGATTTTATTATTTTTCTCTTAATTTCTACGGTTTACAGAGTAAATGGTTTCAGAAAATAATCTTTCTTGCGATTTAAAAGTAAAAAATGGGAGAAATGATGAATAAGAGGGACATGGTGACAGAGCAAGCCTTTGATACCATTATAATCCTCCTTTCTACACTTACTAGTTTTAATCGTTAGCAGTAACACATTCATTTCTATAAATACTAAAGTGTGAGATAGGGACAAAGTGGTTTATGGAAACACATACGCCAGCATAAAGCTAGTGTATTATAGGACTAAGCCTGCTTAATGAAAATAAATAATCGAGAGCTGGTATCTGTCCGGAAAGAACTCAGAACGAATACACTGCCACTTGACCTTATATATAGCCCCAGGTAGTATGCCCAGCCACAGGGAAAGCATCCTAGCAAAATAAACCTTCTAAGAACCATTTTTGAAAATACTTTACACTTCTTTTAAGGGCGAGAGTGCCTTCGGTGTGAAGGTTAAGAAAAATGATAAAATACCTCTTTTTCCTTAAAAGAATCTTAAAGAAGAATGCAGCCTGTACCTCTCTGGGCACTTCTGTAGCGAGAGGCAGCAGTCGCGACTGCCCTTTATGCTGCGGCGCCAGGCTCGGAATCATGGCGAATGACCGCCTCCCACAATCGTTGCCATGGATACAAGCTCTGCTCTTGCTCGCATCTCGGATGACAGTTACACCCGACAATGCAAGCGCCGTGCTCTTTACGAGGCATTTTGTATGTATTGTTTACTTCAATCCTCACAATCTTTACACCAAGGAAGGAGGGTTTTACTCTCCCTATATTCCCAGGGAGGGAGTCACACACCCAGTGAGCTTAATTCGTTTCCCGAGGTGCCCTGGCTTTAAGGAACGGAAGCGTGTGATGTGAACCCAGTACTGTCTCTCGCTGCAAGCTGTGGTCTTAGCCACTTCATGTACTTTACTCTGATTTAAAAGAAACTTTTACACTTGGTACTGTTCACACTATTCAGGCCAGAAAGCCCAGTCAAGATGACGTCATGCAGGGCTATGGAAAAAGCCAATGCATGTCCCCAGAGTCCACATGTCAAAAAAATTTTCCATACTAAATCTTTTCCGTATTTCCCATCTTAAATATGAATTCTGAGAAGAGAACATTTGCTGAGATGTCAAATGCATTCAGTAGGAACAGCAGTTGTACAAACTGCGTTTTTAAGCCCTAAAACACTAGAAGGAAATGGGCAGAACCGTTTTATGCTCCCCTGCATGGGTCGCTTTTGATTAAATTTCACGGATTCAGTCAATTAACCGTTTTTTTTAACAGGTATAATTTTAACACAGTGATGTTTTATTCATATAGGAAAATCTTCGTTTGTCAAAAGAGTAAGAGATTATTTTGCTGTCCAAAATTCACCTGACAAAAGTCATTGTTTACATTTTTGCTTTTTGGCATTAATAACATAATGATTTCTACAGTCGTTCCGTATTTTGAGATCTCTTCTGACTCCAGGATTTCATAGAATGAGAAAAGGATTGTTAGGGAAATCGGAAAGTTAAATTAAAAGTTTAATTCCCTGAACAGTCGAAACAATTGTGGGTGAGGAAAAGAAAGAATATTTTCCTCAATAAACGATTCCTTCGAAAAAGGACATACAATTTGTATCATTTGATCCCTAAGCACTTTGTCTTTCGGAAATTATGCATAAAAGGATTTTATTATTTTTCTCTTAATTTCTACGGTTTACAGAGTAAATGGTTTCAGAAAATAATCTTTCTTGCGATTTAAAAGTAAAAAATGGGAGAAATGATGAATAAGAGGGACATGGTGACAGAGCAAGCCTTTGATACCATTATAATCCTCCTTTCTACACTTACTAGTTTTAATCGTTAGCAGTAACACATTCATTTCTATAAATACTAAAGTGTGAGATAGGGACAAAGTGGTTTATGGAAACACATACGCCAGCATAAAGCTAGTGTATTATAGGACTAAGCCTGCTTAATGAAAATAAATAATCGAGAGCTGGTATCTGTCCGGAAAGAACTCAGAACGAATACACTGCCACTTGACCTTATATATAGCCCCAGGTAGTATGCCCAGCCACAGGGAAAGCATCCTAGCAAAATAAACCTTCTAAGAACCATTTTTGAAAATACTTTACACTTCTTTTAAGGGCGAGAGTGCCTTCGGTGTGAAGGTTAAGAAAAATGATAAAATACCTCTTTTTCCTTAAAAGAATCTTAAAGAAGAATGCAGCCTGTACCTCTCTGGGCACTTCTGTAGCGAGAGGCAGCAGTCGCGACTGCCCTTTATGCTGCGGCGCCAGGCTCGGAATCATGGCGAATGACCGCCTCCCACAATCGTTGCCATGGATACAAGCTCTGCTCTTGCTCGCATCTCGGATGACAGTTACACCCGACAATGCAAGCGCCGTGCTCTTTACGAGGCATTTTGTATGTATTGTTTACTTCAATCCTCACAATCTTTACACCAAGGAAGGAGGGTTTTACTCTCCCTATATTCCCAGGGAGGGAGTCACACACCCAGTGAGCTTAATTCGTTTCCCGAGGTGCCCTGGCTTTAAGGAACGGAAGCGTGTGATGTGAACCCAGTACTGTCTCTCGCTGCAAGCTGTGGTCTTAGCCACTTCATGTACTTTACTCTGATTTAAAAGAAACTTTTACACTTGGTACTGTTCACACTATTCAGGCCAGAATGCCCAGTCAAGATGACGTCATGCAGGGCTATGGAAAAAGCCAATGCATGTCCCCAGAGTCCACATGTCAAAAAAATTTTCCATACTAAATCTTTTCCGTATTTCCCATCTTAAATATGAATTCTGAGAAGAGAACATTTGCTGAGATGTCAAATGCATTCAGTAGGAACAGCAGTTGTACAAACTGCGTTTTTAAGCCCTAAAACACTAGAAGGAAATGGGCAGAACCGTTTTATGCTCCCCTGCATGGGTCGCTTTTGATTAAATTTCACGGATTCAGTCAATTAACCGTTTTTTTTAACAGGTATAATTTTAACACAGTGATGTTTTATTCATATAGGAAAATCTTCGTTTGTCAAAAGAGTAAGAGATTATATTGCTGTCCAAAATTCACCTGACAAAAGTCATTGTTTACATTTTTGCTTTTTGGCATTAATAACATAATGATTTCTACAGTCGTTCCGTATTTTGAGATCTCTTCTGACTCCAGGATTTCATAGAATGAGAAAAGGATTGTTAGGGAAATCGGAAAGTTAAATTAAAAGTTTAATTCCCTGAACAGTCGAAACAATTGTGGGTGAGGAAAAGAAAGAATATTTTCCTCAATAAACGATTCCTTCGAAAAAGGACATACAATTTGTATCATTTGATCCCTAAGCACTTTGTCTTTCGGAAATTATGCATAAAAGGATTTTATTATTTTTCTCTTAATTTCTACGGTTTACAGAGTAAATGGTTTCAGAAAATAATCTTTCTTGCGATTTAAAAGTAAAAAATGGGAGAAATGATGAATAAGAGGGACATGGTGACAGAGCAAGCCTTTGATACCATTATAATCCTCCTTTCTACACTTACTAGTTTTAATCGTTAGCAGTAACACATTCATTTCTATAAATACTAAAGTGTGAGATAGGGACAAAGTGGTTTATGGAAACACATACGCCAGCATAAAGCTAGTGTATTATAGGACTAAGCCTGCTTAATGAAAATAAATAATCGAGAGCTGGTATCTGTCCGGAAAGAACTCAGAACGAATACACTGCCACTTGACCTTATATATAGCCCCAGGTAGTATGCCCAGCCACAGGGAAAGCATCCTAGCAAAATAAACCTTCTAAGAACCATTTTTGAAAATACTTTACACTTCTTTTAAGGGCGAGAGTGCCTTCGGTGTGAAGGTTAAGAAAAATGATAAAATACCTCTTTTTCCTTAAAAGAATCTTAAAGAAGAATGCAGCCTGTACCTCTCTGGGCACTTCTGTAGCGAGAGGCAGCAGTCGCGACTGCCCTTTATGCTGCGGCGCCAGGCTCGGAATCATGGCGAATGACCGCCTCCCACAATCGTTGCCATGGATACAAGCTCTGCTCTTGCTCGCATCTCGGATGACAGTTACACCCGACAATGCAAGCGCCGTGCTCTTTACGAGGCATTTTGTATGTATTGTTTACTTCAATCCTCACAATCTTTACACCAAGGAAGGAGGGTTTTACTCTCCCTATATTCCCAGGGAGGGAGTCACACACCCAGTGAGCTTAATTCGTTTCCCGAGGTGCCCTGGCTTTAAGGAACGGAAGCGTGTGATGTGAACCCAGTACTGTCTCTCGCTGCAAGCTGTGGTCTTAGCCACTTCATGTACTTTACTCTGATTTAAAAGAAACTTTTACACTTGGTACTGTTCACACTATTCAGGCCAGAAAGCCCAGTCAAGATGACGTCATGCAGGGCTATGGAAAAAGCCAATGCATGTCCCCAGAGTCCACATGTCAAAAAAATTTTCCATACTAAATCTTTTCCGTATTTCCCATCTTAAATATGAATTCTGAGAAGAGAACATTTGCTGAGATGTCAAATGCATTCAGTAGGAACAGCAGTTGTACAAACTGCGTTTTTAAGCCCTAAAACACTAGAAGGAAATGGGCAGAACCGTTTTATGCTCCCCTGCATGGGTCGCTTTTGATTAAATTTCACGGATTCAGTCAATTAACCGTTTTTTTTAACAGGTATAATTTTAACACAGTGATGTTTTATTCATATAGGAAAATCTTCGTTTGTCAAAAGAGTAAGAGATTATTTTGCTGTCCAAAATTCACCTGACAAAAGTCATTGTTTACATTTTTGCTTTTTGGCATTAATAACATAATGATTTCTACAGTCGTTCCGTATTTTGAGATCTCTTCTGACTCCAGGATTTCATAGAATGAGAAAAGGATTGTTAGGGAAATCGGAAAGTTAAATTAAAAGTTTAATTCCCTGAACAGTCGAAACAATTGTGGGTGAGGAAAAGAAAGAATATTTTCCTCAATAAACGATTCCTTCGAAAAAGGACATACAATTTGTATCATTTGATCCCTAAGCACTTTGTCTTTCGGAAATTATGCATAAAAGGATTTTATTATTTTTCTCTTAATTTCTACGGTTTACAGAGTAAATGGTTTCAGAAAATAATCTTTCTTGCGATTTAAAAGTAAAAAATGGGAGAAATGATGAATAAGAGGGACATGGTGACAGAGCAAGCCTTTGATACCATTATAATCCTCCTTTCTACACTTACTAGTTTTAATCGTTAGCAGTAACACATTCATTTCTATAAATACTAAAGTGTGAGATAGGGACAAAGTGGTTTATGGAAACACATACGCCAGCATAAAGCTAGTGTATTATAGGACTAAGCCTGCTTAATGAAAATAAATAATCGAGAGCTGGTATCTGTCCGGAAAGAACTCAGAACGAATACACTGCCACTTGACCTTATATATAGCCCCAGGTAGTATGCCCAGCCACAGGGAAAGCATCCTAGCAAAATAAACCTTCTAAGAACCATTTTTGAAAATACTTTACACTTCTTTTAAGGGCGAGAATGCCTTCGGTGTGAAGGTTAAGAAAAATGATAAAATACCTCTTTTTCCTTAAAAGAATCTTAAAGAAGAATGCAGCCTGTACCTCTCTGGGCACTTCTGTAGCGAGAGGCAGCAGTCGCGACTGCCCTTTATGCTGCGGCGCCAGGCTCGGAATCATGGCGAATGACCGCCTCCCACAATCGTTGCCATGGATACAAGCTCTGCTCTTGCTCGCATCTCGGATGACAGTTACACCCGACAATGCAAGCGCCGTGCTCTTTACGAGGCATTTTGTATGTATTGTTTACTTCAATCCTCACAATCTTTACACCAAGGAAGGAGGGTTTTACTCTCCCTATATTCCCAGGGAGGGAGTCACACACCCAGTGAGCTTAATTCGTTTCCCGAGGTGCCCTGGCTTTAAGGAACGGAAGCGTGTGATGTGAACCCAGTACTGTCTCTCGCTGCAAGCTGTGGTCTTAGCCACTTCATATACTTTACTCTGATTTAAAAGAAACTTTTACACTTGGTACTGTTCACACTATTCAGGCCAGAAAGCCCAGTCAAGATGACGTCATGCAGGGCTTTGGAAAAAGCCAATGCATGTCCCCAGAGTCCACATGTCAAAAAAATTTTCCATACTAAATCTTTTCCGTATTTCCCATCTTAAATATGAATTCTGAGAAGAGAACATTTGCTGAGATGTCAAATGCATTCAGTAGGAACAGCAGTTGTACAAACTGCGTTTTTAAGCCCTAAAACACTAGAAGGAAATGGGCAGAACCGTTTTATGCTCCCCTGCATGGGTCGCTTTTGATTAAATTTCACGGATTCAGTCAATTAACCGTTTTTTTTAACAGGTATAATTTTAACACAGTGATGTTTTATTCATATAGGAAAATCTTCGTTTGTCAAAAGAGTAAGAGATTATTTTGCTGTCCAAAATTCACCTGACAAAAGTCATTGTTTGCATTTTTGCTTTTTGGCATTAATAACATAATGATTTCTACAGTCGTTCCGTATTTTGAGATCTCTTCTGACTCCAGGATTTCATAGAATGAGAAAAGGATTGTTAGGGAAATCGGAAAGTTAAATTAAAAGTTTAATTCCCTGAACAGTCGAAACAATTGTGGGTGAGGAAAAGAAAGAATATTTTCCTCAATAAACGATTCCTTCGAAAAAGGACATACAATTTGTATCATTTGATCCCTAAGCACTTTGTCTTTTGGAAATTATGCATAAAAGGGTTTTATTATTTTTCTCTTAATTTCTACGGTTTACAGAGTAAATGGTTTCAGAAAATAATCTTTCTTGCGATTTAAAAGTAAAAAATGGGAGAAATGATGAATAAGAGGGACATGGTGACAGAGCAAGCCTTTGATACCATTATAATCCTCCTTTCTACACTTACTAGTTTTAATCGTTAGCAGTAACACATTCATTTCTATAAATACTAAAGTGTGAGATAGAGACAAAGTGGTTTATGGAATCACATACGCCAGCATAAAGCTAGTGTATTATAGGACTAAGCCTGCTTAATGAAAATAAATAATCGAGAGCTGGTATCTGTCCGGAAAGAACTCAGAACGAATACACTGCCACTTGACCTTATATATAGCCCCAGGTAGTATGCCCAGCCACAGGGAAAGCATCCTAGCAAAATAAACCTTCTAAGAACCATTTTTGAAAATACTTTACACTTCTTTTAAGGGCGAGAATGCCTTCGGTGTGAAGGTTAAGAAAAATGATAAAATACCTCTTTTTCCTTAAAAGAATCTTAAAGAAGAATGCAGCCTGTACCTCTCTGGGCACTTCTGTAGCGAGAGGCAGCAGTCGCGACTGCCCTTTATGCTGCGGCGCCAGGCTCGGAATCATGGCGAATGACCGCCTCCCACAATCGTTGCCATGGATACAAGCTCTGCTCTTGCTCGCATCTCGGATGACAGTTACACCCGACAATGCAAGCGCCGTGCTCTTTACGAGGCATTTTGTATGTATTGTTTACTTCAATCCTCACAATCTTTACACCAAGGAAGGAGGGTTTTACTCTCCCTATATTCCCAGGGAGGGAGTCACACACCCAGTGAGCTTAATTCGTTTCCCGAGGTGCCCTGGCTTTAAGGAACGGAAGCGTGTGATGTGAACCCAGTACTGTCTCTCGCTGCAAGCTGTGGTCTTAGCCACTTCATGTACTTTACTCTGATTTAAAAGAAACTTTTACACTTGGTACTGTTCACACTATTCAGGCCAGAAAGCCCAGTCAAGATGACGTCATGCAGGGCTATGGAAAAAGCCAATGCATGTCCCCAGAGTCCACATGTCAAAAAAATTTTCCATACTAAATCTTTTCCGTATTTCCCATCTTAAATATGAATTCTGAGAAGAGAACATTTGCTGAGATGTCAAGTGCATTCAGTAGGAACAGCAGTTGTACAAACTGCGTTTTTAAACCCTAAAACACTAAGAAGGAAATGGGCAGAACCGTTTTATGCTCCCCTGCATGGGTCGCTTTTGATTAAATTTCACGGATTCAGTCAATTAAGCTTTTTTTTTAACAGGTATAATTTTAACACAGTGATGTTTTATTCATATAGGAAAATCTTCGTTTGTCAAAAGAGTAAGAGATTATTTTGCTGTCCAAAATTCACCTGACAAAAGTCATTGTTTACATTTTTGCTTTGGGCCTTAATAACATAATGATTTCTACACTCGTTCCGTATTTTGAGATCTCTTCTGACTCCAGGATTTCATAGAATGAGAAAAGGATTGTTAGGGAAATCGGAAAGTTAAATTAAAAGTTTAATTCCCTGAACAGTCGAAACAATTGTGCGTGAGGAAAAGAAAGAATATTTTCCTCAATAAACGATTCCTTCGAAAAAGGACATACAATTTGTATCATTTGATCCCTAAGCACTTTGTCTTTCGGAAATTATGCATAAAAGGGTTTTATTATTTTTCTCTTAATTTCTACGGTTTACAGAGTAAATGGTTTCAGAAAATAATCTTTCTTGCGATTTAAGAGTAAAAAATGGGAGAAATGATGAATAAGAGGGACATGGTGACAGAGCAAGCCTTTGATAGCATTATAATCCTCCTTTCTACACTTACTAGTTTTAATCGTTAGCAGTAACACATTCATTTCTATAAATACTAAAGTGTGAGATAGGGACAAAGTGGTTTATGGAAACACATACGCCAGCATAAAGCTAGTGTATTATAGGACTAAGCCTGCTTAATGAAAATAAATAATCGAGAGCTGGTATCTGTCCGGAAAGAACTCAGAACGAATACACTGCCACTTGACCTTATATATAGCCCCAGGTAGTATGCCCAGCCACAGGGAAAGCATCCTAGCAAAATAAACCTTCTAAGAACCATTTTTGAAAATACTTTACACTTCTTTTAAGGGCGAGAATGCCTTCGGTGTGAAGGTTAAGAAAAATGATAAAATACCTCTTTTTCCTTAAAAGAATCTTAAAGAAGAATGCAGCCTGTACCTCTCTGGGCACTTCTGTAGCGAGAGGCAGCAGTCGCGACTGCCCTTTATGCTGCGGCGCCAGGCTCGGAATCATGGCGAATGACCGCCTCCCACAATCGTTGCCATGGATACAAGCTCTGCTCTTGCTCGCATCTCGGATGACAGTTACACCCGACAATGCAAGCGCCGTGCTCTTTACGAGGCATTTTGTATGTATTGTTTACTTCAATCCTCACAATCTTTACACCAAGGAAGGAGGGTTTTACTCTCCCTATATTCCCAGGGAGGGAGTCACACACACAGTGAGCTTAATTCGTTTCCCGAGGTGCCCTGGCTTTAAGGAACGGAAGCGTGTGATGTGAACCCAGTACTGTCTCTCGCTGCAAGCTGTGGTCTTAGCCACTTCATGTACTTTACTCTGATTTAAAAGAAACTTTTACACTTGGTACTGTTCACACTATTCAGGCCAGAAAGCCCAGTCAAGATGACGTCATGCAGGGCTATGGAAAAAGCCAATGCATGTCCCCAGAGTCCACATGTCAAAAAAATTTTCCATACTAAATCTTTTCCGTATTTCCCATCTTAAATATGAATTCTGAGAAGAGAACATTTGCTGAGATGTCAAATGCATTCAGTAGGAACAGCAGTTGTACAAACTGCGTTTTTAAGCCCTAAAACAGTAGAAGGAAATGGGCAGAACCGTTTTATGCTCCCCTGCATGGGTCGCTTTTGATTAAATTTCACGGATTCAGTCAATTAACCGTTTTTTTTAACAGGTATAATTTTAACACAGTGATGTTTTATTCATATAGGAAAATCTTCGTTTGTCAAAAGAGTAAGAGATTATTTTGCTGTCCAAAATTCACCTGACAAAAGTCATTGTTTACATTTTTGCTTTTTGGCATTAATAACATAATGATTTCTACAGTCGTTCCGTATTTTGAGATCTCTTCTGACTCCAGGATTTCATAGAATGAGAAAAGGATTGTTAGGGAAATCGGAAAGTTAAATTAAAAGTTTAATTCCCTGAACAGTCGAAACAATTGTGGGTGAGGAAAAGAAAGAATATTTTCCTCAATAAACGATTCCTTCGAAAAAGGACATACAATTTGTATCATTTGATCCCTAAGCACTTTGTCTTTCGGAAATTATGCATAAAAGGGTTTTATTATTTTTCTCTTAATATCTACGGTTTACAGAGTAAATGGTTTCAGAAAATAATCTTTCTTGCGATTTAAAAGTAAAAAATGGGAGAAATGATGAATAAGAGGGACATGGTGACAGAGCAAGCCTTTGATACCATTATAATCCTCCTTTCTACACTTACTAGTTTTAATCGTTAGCAGTAACACATTCATTTCTATAAATACTAAAGTGTGAGATAGGGACAAAGTGGTTTATGGAAACACATACGCCAGCATAAAGCTAGTGTATTATAGGACTAAGCCTGCTTAATGAAAATAAATAATCGAGAGCTGGTATCTGTCCGGAAAGAACTCAGAACGAATACACTGCCACTTGACCTTATATATAGCCCCAGGTAGTATGCCCAGCCACAGGGAAAGCATCCTAGCAAAATAAACCTTCTAAGAACCATTTTTGAAAATACTTTACACTTCTTTTAAGGGCGAGAATGCCTTCGGTGTGAAGGTTAAGAAAAATGATAAAATACCTCTTTTTCCTTAAAAGAATCTTAAAGAAGAATGCAGCCTGTACCTCTCTGGGCACTTCTGTAGCGAGAGGCAGCAGTCGCGACTGCCCTTTATGCTGCGGCGCCAGGCTCGGAATCATGGCGAATGACCGCCTCCCACAATCGTTGCCATGGATACAAGCTCTGCTCTTGCTCGCATCTCGGATGACAGTTACACCCGACAATGCAAGCGCCGTGCTCTTTACGAGGCATTTTGTATGTATTGTTTACTTCAATCCTCACAATCTTTACACCAAGGAAGGAGGGTTTTACTCTCCCTATATTCCCAGGGAGGGAGTCACACACCCAGTGAACTTAATTCGTTTCCCGAGGTGCCCTGGCTTTAAGGAACGGAAGCGTGTGATGTGAACCCAGTACTGTCTCTCGCTGCAAGCTGTGGTCTTAGCCACTTCATGTACTTTACTCTGATTTAAAAGAAACTTTTACACTTGGTACTGTTCACACTATTCAGGCCAGAATGCCCAGTCAAGATGACGTCATGCAGGGCTATGGAAAAAGCCAATGCATGTCCCCAGAGTCCACATGTCAAAAAAATTTTCCATACTAAATCTTTTCCGTATTTCCCATCTTAAATATGAATTCTGAGAAGAGAACATTTGCTGAGATGTCAAATGCATTCAGTAGGAACAGCAGTTGTACAAACTGCATTTTTAAGCCCTAAAACACTAGAAGGAAATGGGCAGAACCGTTTTATGCTCCCCTGCATGGGTCGCTTTTGATTAAATTTCACGGATTCAGTCAATTAACCGTTTTTTTTAACAGGTATAATTTTAACACAGTGATGTTTTATTCATATAGGAAAATCTTCGTTTGTCAAAAGAGTAAGAGATTATTTTGCTGTCCAAAATTCACCTGACAAAAGTCATTGTTTACATTTTTGCTTTTTGGCATTAATAACATAATGATTTCTACAGTCGTTCTGTATTTTGAGATCTCTTCTGACTCCAGGATTTCATAGAATGAGAAAAGGATTGTTAGGGAAATCGGAAAGTTAAATTAAAAGTTTAATTCCCTGAACAGTCGAAACAATTGTGGGTGAGGAAAAGAAAGAATATTTTCCTCAATAAACGATTCCTTCGAAAAAGGACATACAATTTGTATCATTTGATCCCTAAGCACTTTGTCTTTCGGAAATTATGCATAAAAGGGTTTTATTATTTTTCTCTTAATTTCTACGGTTTACAGAGTAAATGGTTTCAGAAAATAATCTTTCTTGCGATTTAAGAGTAAAAAATGGGAGAAATGATGAATAAGAGGGACATGGTGACAGAGCAAGCCTTTGATAGCATTATAATCCTCCTTTCTACACTTACTAGTTTTAATCGTTAGCAGTAACACATTCATTTCTATAAATACTAAAGTGTGAGATAGGGACAAAGTGGTTTATGGAAACACATACGCCAGCATAAAGTTGTGTATTATAGGACTAAGCCTGCTTAATGAAAATAAATAATCGAGAGCTGGTATCTGTCCGGAAAGAACTCAGAACGAATACACTGCCACTTGACCTTATATATAGCCCCAGGTAGTATGCCCAGCCACAGGGAAAGCATCCTAGCAAAATAAACCTTCTAAGAACCATTTTTGAAAATACTTTACACTTCTTTTAAGGGCGAGAATGCCTTCGGTGTGAAGGTTAAGAAAAATGATAAAATACCTCTTTTTCCTTAAAAGAATCTTAAAGAAGAATGCAGCCTGTACCTCTCTGGGCACTTCTGTAGCGAGAGGCAGCAGTCGCGACTGCCCTTTATGCTGCGGCGCCAGGCTCGGAATCATGGCGAATGACCGCCTCCCACAATCGTTGCCATGGATACAAGCTCTGCTCTTGCTCGCATCTCGGATGACAGTTACACCCGACAATGCAAGCGCCGTGCTCTTTACGAGGCATTTTGTATGTATTGTTTACTTCAATCCTCACAATCTTTACACCAAGGAAGGAGGGTTTTACTCTCCCTATATTCCCAGGGAGGGAGTCACACACCCAGTGAACTTAATTCGTTTCCCGAGGTGCCCTGGCTTTAAGGAACGGAAGCGTGTGATGTGAACCCAGTACTGTCTCTCGCTGCAAGCTGTGGTCTTAGCCACTTCATGTACTTTACTCTGATTTAAAAGAAACTTTTACACTTGGTACTGTTCACACTATTCAGGCCAGAATGCCCAGTCAAGATGACGTCATGCAGGGCTATGGAAAAAGCCAATGCATGTCCCCAGAGTCCACATGTCAAAAAAATTTTCCATACTAAATCTTTTCCGTATTTCCCATCTTAAATATGAATTCTGAGAAGAGAACATTTGCTGAGATGTCAAATGCATTCAGTAGGAACAGCAGTTGTACAAACTGCGTTTTTAAGCCCTAAAACACTAGAAGGAAATGGGCAGAACCGTTTTATGCTCCCCTGCATGGGTCGCTTTTGATTAAATTTCACGGATTCAGTCAATTAACCGTTTTTTTTAACAGGTATAATTTTAACACAGTGATGTTTTATTCATATAGGAAAATCTTCGTTTGTCAAAAGAGTAAGAGATTATTTTGCTGTCCAAAATTCACCTGACAAAAGTCATTGTTTACATTTTTGCTTTTTGGCATTAATAACATAATGATTTCTACAGTCGTTCCGTATTTTGAGATCTCTTCTGACTCCAGGATTTCATAGAATGAGAAAAGGATTGTTAGGGAAATCGGAAAGTTAAATTAAAAGTTTAATTCCCTGAACAGTCGAAACAATTGTGGGTGAGGAAAAGAAAGAATATTTTCCTCAATAAACGATTCCTTCGAAAAAGGACATACAATTTGTATCATTTGATCCCTAAGCACTTTGTCTTTCGGAAATTATGCATAAAAGGGTTTTATTATTTTTCTCTTAATTTCTACGGTTTACAGAGTAAATGGTTTCAGAAAATAATCTTTCTTGCGATTTAAAAGTAAAAAATGGGAGAAATGATGAATAAGAGGGACATGGTGACAGAGCAAGCCTTTGATACCATTATAATCCTCCTTTCTACACTTACTAGTTTTAATCGTTAGCAGTAACACATTCATTTCTATAAATACTAAAGTGTGAGATAGGGACAAAGTGGTTTATGGAAACACATACGCCAGCATAAAGCTAGTGTATTATAGGACTAAGCCTGCTTAATGAAAATAAATAATCGAGAGCTGGTATCTGTCCGGAAAGAACTCAGAACGAATACACTGCCACTTGACCTTATATATAGCCCCAGGTAGTATGCCCAGCCACAGGGAAAGCATCCTAGCAAAATAAACCTTCTAAGAACCATTTTTGAAAATACTTTACACTTCTTTTAAGGGCGAGAATGCCTTCGGTGTGAAGGTTAAGAAAAATGATAAAATACCTCTTTTTCCTTAAAAGAATCTTAAAGAAGAATGCAGCCTGTACCTCTCTGGGCACTTCTGTAGCGAGAGGCAGCAGTCGCGACTGCCCTTTATGCTGCGGCGCCAGGCTCGGAATCATGGCGAATGACCGCCTCCCACAATCGTTGCCATGGATACAAGCTCTGCTCTTGCTCGCATCTCGGATGACAGTTACACCCGACAATGCAAGCGCCGTGCTCTTTACGAGGCATTTTGTATGTATTGTTTACTTCAATCCTCACAATCTTTACACCAAGGAAGGAGGGTTTTACTCTCCCTATATTCCCAGGGAGGGAGTCACACACCCAGTGAGCTTAATTCGTTTCCCGAGGTGCCCTGGCTTTAAGGAACGGAAGCGTGTGATGTGAACCCAGTACTGTCTCTCGCTGCAAGCTGTGGTCTTAGCCACTTCATGTACTTTACTCTGATTTAAAAGAAACTTTTACACTTGGTACTGTTCACACTATTCAGGCCAGAAAGCCCAGTCAAGATGACGTCATGCAGGGCTATGGAAAAAGCCAATGCATGTCCCCAGAGTCCACATGTCAAAAAAATTTTCCATACTAAATCTTTTCCGTATTTCCCATCTTAAATATGAATTCTGAGAAGAGAACATTTGCTGAGATCTCAAATGCATTCAGTAGGAACAGCAGTTGTACAAACTGCGTTTTTAAGCCCTAAAACACTAGAAGGAAATGGGCAGAACCGTTTTATGCTCCCCTGCATGGGTCGCTTTTGATTAAATTTCACGGATTCAGTCAATTAACCGTTTTTTTTAACAGGTATAATTTTAACACAGTGATGTTTTATTCATATAGGAAAATCTTCGTTTGTCAAAAGAGTAAGAGATTATTTTGCTGTCCAAAATTCACCTGACAAAAGTCATTGTTTACATTTTTGCTTTTTGGCATTAATAACATAATGATTTCTACAGTCGTTCCGTATTTTGAGATCTCTTCTGACTCCAGGATTTCATAGAATGAGAAAAGGATTGTTAGGGAAATCGGAAAGTTAAATTAAAAGTTTAATTCCCTGAACAGTCGAAACAATTGTGGGTGAGGAAAAGAAAGAATATTTTCCTCAATAAACGATTCCTTCGAAAAAGGACATACAATTTGTATCATTTGATCCCTAAGCACTTTGTCTTTCGGAAATTATGCATAAAAGGGTTTTATTATTTTTCTCTTAATTTCTACGGTTTACAGAGTAAATGGTTTCAGAAAATAATCTTTCTTGCGATTTAAAAGTAAAAAATGGGAGAAATGATGAATAAGAGGGACATGGTGACAGAGCAAGCCTTTGATAGCATTATAATCCTCCTTTCTACACTTACTAGTTTTAATCGTTAGCAGTAACACATTCATTTCTATAAATACTAAAGTGTGAGATAGGGACAAAGTGGTTTATGGAAACACATACGCCAGCATAAAGCTAGTGTATTATAGGACTAAGCCTGCTTAATGAAAATAAATAATCGAGAGCTGGTATCTGTCCGGAAAGAACTCAGAACGAATACACTGCCACTTGACCTTATATATAGCCCCAGGTAGTATGCCCAGCCACAGGGAAAGCATCCTAGCAAAATAAACCTTCTAAGAACCATTTTTGAAAATACTTTACACTTCTTTTAAGGGCGAGAATGCCTTCGGTGTGAAGGTTAAGAAAAATGATAAAATACCTCTTTTTCCTTAAAAGAATCTTAAAGAAGAATGCAGCCTGTACCTCTCTGGGCACTTCTGTAGCGAGAGGCAGCAGTCGCGACTGCCCTTTATGCTGCGGCGCCAGGCTCGGAATCATGGCGAATGACCGCCTCCCACAATCGTTGCCATGGATACAAGCTCTGCTCTTGCTCGCATCTCGGATGACAGTTACACCCGACAATGCAAGCGCCGTGCTCTTTACGAGGCATTTTGTATGTATTGTTTACTTCAATCCTCACAATCTTTACACCAAGGAAGGAGGGTTTTACTCTCCCTATATTCCCAGGGAGGGAGTCACACACCCAGTGAGCTTAATTCGTTTCCCGAGGTGCCCTGGCTTTAAGGAACGGAAGCGTGTGATGTGAACCCAGTACTGTCTCTCGCTGCAAGCTGTGGTCTTAGCCACTTCATGTACTTTACTCTGATTTAAAAGAAACTTTTACACTTGGTACTGTTCACACTATTCAGGCCAGAATGCCCAGTCAAGATGACGTCATGCAGGGCTATGGAAAAAGCCAATGCATGTCCCCAGAGTCCACATGTCAAAAAAATTTTCCATACTAAATCTTTTCCGTATTTCCCATCTTAAATATGAATTCTGAGAAGAGAACATTTGCTGAGATGTCAAATGCATTCAGTAGGAACAGCAGTTGTACAAACTGCGTTTTTAAGCCCTAAAACACTAGAAGGAAATGGGCAGAACCGTTTTATGCTCCCCTGCATGGGTCGCTTTTGATTAAATTTCACGGATTCAGTCAATTAACCGTTTTTTTTAACAGGTATAATTTTAACACAGTGATGTTTTATTCATATAGGAAAATCTTCGTTTGTCAAAAGAGTAAGAGATTATTTTGCTGTCCAAAATTCACCTGACAAAAGTCATTGTTTACATTTTTGCTTTTTGGCATTAATAACATAATGATTTCTACAGTCGTTCCGTATTTTGAGATCTCTTCTGACTCCAGGATTTCATAGAATGAGAAAAGGATTGTTAGGGAAATCGGAAAGTTAAATTAAAAGTTTAATTCCCTGAACAGTCGAAACAATTGTGGGTGAGGAAAAGAAAGAATATTTTCCTCAATAAACGATTCCTTCGAAAAAGGACATACAATTTGTATCATTTGATCCCTAAGCACTTTGTCTTTCGGAAATTATGCATAAAAGTGTTTTATTATTTTTCTCTTAATTTCTACGGTTTACAGAGTAAATGGTTTCAGAAAATAATCTTTCTTGCGATTTAAAAGTAAAAAATGGGAGAAATGATGAATAAGAGGGACATGGTGACAGAGCAAGCCTTTGATACCATTATAATCCTCCTTTCTACACTTACTAGTTTTAATCGTTAGCAGTAACACATTCATTTCTATAAATACTAAAGTGTGAGATAGGGACAAAGTGGTTTATGGAAACACATACGCCAGCATAAAGCTAGTGTATTATAGGACTAAGCCTGCTTAATGAAAATAAATAATCGAGAGCTGGTATCTGTCCGGAAAGAACTCAGAACGAATACACTGCCACTTGACCTTATATATAGCCCCAGGTAGTATGCCCAGCCACAGGGAAAGCATCCTAGCAAAATAAACCTTCTAAGAACCATTTTTGAAAATACTTTACACTTCTTTTAAGGGCGAGAATGCCTTCGGTGTGAAGGTTAAGAAAAATGATAAAATACCTCTTTTTCCTTAAAAGAATCTTAAAGAAGAATGCAGCCTGTACCTCTCTGGGCACTTCTGTAGCGAGAGGCAGCAGTCGCGACTGCCCTTTATGCTGCGGCGCCAGGCTCGGAATCATGGCGAATGACCGCCTCCCACAATCGTTGCCATGGATACAAGCTCTGCTCTTGCTCGCATCTCGGATGACAGTTACACCCGACAATGCAAGCGCCGTGCTCTTTACGAGGCATTTTGTATGTATTGTTTACTTCAATCCTCACAATCTTTACACCAAGGAAGGAGGGTTTTACTCTCCCTATATTCCCAGGGAGGGAGTCACACACCCAGTGAGCTTAATTCGTTTCCCGAGGTGCCCTGGCTTTAAGGAACGGAAGCGTGTGATGTGAACCCAGTACTGTCTCTCGCTGCAAGCTGTGGTCTTAGCCACTTCATGTACTTTACTCTGATTTAAAAGAAACTTTTACACTTGGTACTGTTCACACTATTCAGGCCAGAAAGCCCAGTCAAGATGACGTCATGCAGGGCTATGGAAAAAGCCAATGCATGTCCCCAGAGTCCACATGTCAAAAAAATTTTCCATACTAAATCTTTTCCGTATTTCCCATCTTAAATATGAATTCTGAGAAGAGAACATTTGCTGAGATGTCAAATGCATTCAGTAGGAACAGCAGTTGTACAAACTGCGTTTTTAAGCCCTAAAACACTAGAAGGAAATGGGCAGAACCGTTTTATGCTCCCCTGCATGGGTCGCTTTTGATTAAATTTCACGGATTCAGTCAATTAACCGTTTTTTTTAACAGGTATAATTTTAACACAGTGATGTTTTATTCATATAGGAAAATCTTCGTTTGTCAAAAGAGTAAGAGATTATTTTGCTGTCCAAAATTCACCTGACAAAAGTCATTGTTTACATTTTTGCTTTTTGGCATTAATAACATAATGATTTCTACAGTCGTTCCGTATTTTGAGATCTCTTCTGACTCCAGGATTTCATAGAATGAGAAAAGGATTGTTAGGGAAATCGGAAAGTTAAATTAAAAGTTTAATTCCCTGAACAGTCGAAACAATTGTGGGTGAGGAAAAGAAAGAATATTTTCCTCAATAAACGATTCCTTCGAAAAAGGACATACAATTTGTATCATTTGATCCCTAAGCACTTTGTCTTTCGGAAATTATGCATAAAAGTGTTTTATTATTTTTCTCTTAATTTCTACGGTTTACAGAGTAAATGGTTTCAGAAAATAATCTTTCTTGCGATTTAAAAGTAAAAAATGGGAGAAATGATGAATAAGAGGGACATGGTGACAGAGCAAGCCTTTGATACCATTATAATCCTCCTTTCTACACTTACTAGTTTTAATCGTTAGCAGTAACACATTCATTTCTATAAATACTAAAGTGTGAGATAGGGACAAAGTGGTTTATGGAAACACATACGCCAGCATAAAGCTAGTGTATTATAGGACTAAGCCTGCTTAATGAAAATAAATAATCGAGAGCTGGTATCTGTCCGGAAAGAACTCAGAACGAATACACTGCCACTTGACCTTATATATAGCCCCAGGTAGTATGCCCAGCCACAGGGAAAGCATCCTAGCAAAATAAACCTTCTAAGAACCATTTTTGAAAATACTTTACACTTCTTTTAAGGGCGAGAATGCCTTCGGTGTGAAGGTTAAGAAAAATGATAAAATACCTCTTTTTCCTTAAAAGAATCTTAAAGAAGAATGCAGCCTGTACCTCTCTGGGCACTTCTGTAGCGAGAGGCAGCAGTCGCGACTGCCCTTTATGCTGCGGCGCCAGGCTCGGAATCATGGCGAATGACCGCCTCCCACAATCGTTGCCATGGATACAAGCTCTGCTCTTGCTCGCATCTCGGATGACAGTTACACCCGACAATGCAAGCGCCGTGCTCTTTACGAGGCATTTTGTATGTATTGTTTACTTCAATCCTCACAATCTTTACACCAAGGAAGGAGGGTTTTACTCTCCCTATATTCCCAGGGAGGGAGTCACACACCCAGTGAGCTTAATTCGTTTCCCGAGGTGCCCTGGCTTTAAGGAACGGAAGCGTGTGATGTGAACCCAGTACTGTCTCTCGCTGCAAGCTGTGGTCTTAGCCACTTCATGTACTTTACTCTGATTTAAAAGAAACTTTTACACTTGGTACTGTTCACACTATTCAGGCCAGAAAGCCCAGTCAAGATGACGTCATGCAGGGCTATGGAAAAAGCCAATGCATGTCCCCAGAGTCCACATGTCAAAAAAATTTTCCATACTAAATCTTTTCCGTATTTCCCATCTTAAATATGAATTCTGAGAAGAGAACATTTGCTGAGATGTCAAATGCATTCAGTAGGAACAGCAGTTGTACAAACTGCGTTTTTAAGCCCTAAAACACTAGAAGGAAATGGGCAGAACCGTTTTATGCTCCCCTGCATGGGTCGCTTTTGATTAAATTTCACGGATTCAGTCAATTAACCGTTTTTTTTAACAGGTATAATTTTAACACAGTGATGTTTTATTCATATAGGAAAATCTTCGTTTGTCAAAAGAGTAAGAGATTATTTTGCTGTCCAAAATTCACCTGACAAAAGTCATTGTTTACATTTTTGCTTTTTGGCATTAATAACATAATGATTTCTACAGTCGTTCCGTATTTTGAGATCTCTTCTGACTCCAGGATTTCATAGAATGAGAAAAGGATTGTTAGGGAAATCGGAAAGTTAAATTAAAAGTTTAATTCCCTGAACAGTCGAAACAATTGTGGGTGAGGAAAAGAAAGAATATTTTCCTCAATAAACGATTCCTTCGAAAAAGGACATACAATTTGTATCATTTGATCCCTAAGCACTTTGTCTTTCGGAAATTATGCATAAAAGGATTTTATTATTTTTCTCTTAATTTCTACGGTTTACAGAGTAAATGGTTTCAGAAAATAATCTTTCTTGCGATTTAAAAGTAAAAAATGGGAGAAATGATGAATAAGAGGGACATGGTGACAGAGCAAGCCTTTGATACCATTATAATCCTCCTTTCTACACTTACTAGTTTTAATCGTTAGCAGTAACACATTCATTTCTATAAATACTAAAGTGTGAGATAGGGACAAAGTGGTTTATGGAAACACATACGCCAGCATAAAGCTAGTGTATTATAGGACTAAGCCTGCTTAATGAAAATAAATAATCGAGAGCTGGTATCTGTCCGGAAAGAACTCAGAACGAATACACTGCCACTTGACCTTATATATAGCCCCAGGTAGTATGCCCAGCCACAGGGAAAGCATCCTAGCAAAATAAACCTTCTAAGAACAATTTTTGAAAATACTTTACACTTCTTTTAAGGGCGAGAGTGCCTTCGGTGTGAAGGTTAAGAAAAATGATAAAATACCTCTTTTTCCTTAAAAGAATCTTAAAGAAGAATGCAGCCTGTACCTCTCTGGGCACTTCTGTAGCGAGAGGCAGCAGTCGCGACTGCCCTTTATGCTGCGGCGCCAGGCTCGGAATCATGGCGAATGACCGCCTCCCACAATCGTTGCCATGGATACAAGCTCTGCTCTTGCTCGCATCTCGGATGACAGTTACACCCGACAATGCAAGCGCCGTGCTCTTTACGAGGCATTTTGTATGTATTGTTTACTTCAATCCTCACAATCTTTACACCAAGGAAGGAGGGTTTTACTCTCCCTATATTCCCAGGGAGGGAGTCACACACCCAGTGAGCTTAATTCGTTTCCCGAGGTGCCCTGGCTTTAAGGAACGGAAGCGTGTGATGTGAACCCAGTACTGTCTCTCGCTGCAAGCTGTGGTCTTAGCCACTTCATGTACTTTACTCTGATTTAAAAGAAACTTTTACACTTGGTACTGTTCACACTATTCAGGCCAGAAAGCCCAGTCAAGATGACGTCATGCAGGGCTATGGAAAAAGCCAATGCATGTCCCCAGAGTCCACATGTCAAAAAAATTTTCCATACTAAATCTTTTCCGTATTTCCCATCTTAAATATGAATTCTGAGAAGAGAACATTTGCTGAGATGTCAAATGCATTCAGTAGGAACAGCAGTTGTACAAACTGCGTTTTTAAGCCCTAAAACACTAGAAGGAAATGGGCAGAACCGTTTTATGCTCCCCTGCATGGGTCGCTTTTGATTAAATTTCACGGATTCAGTCAATTAACCGTTTTTTTTAACAGGTATAATTTTAACACAGTGATGTTTTATTCATATAGGAAAATCTTCGTTTGTCAAAAGAGTAAGAGATTATTTTGCTGTCCAAAATTCACCTGACAAAAGTCATTGTTTACATTTTTGCTTTTTGGCATTAATAACATAATGATTTCTACAGTCGTTCCGTATTTTGAGATCTCTTCTGACTCCAGGATTTCATAGAATGAGAAAAGGATTGTTAGGGAAATCGGAAAGTTAAATTAAAAGTTTAATTCCCTGAACAGTCGAAACAATTGTGGGTGAGGAAAAGAAAGAATATTTTCCTCAATAAACGATTCCTTCGAAAAAGGACATACAATTTGTATCATTTGATCCCTAAGCACTTTGTCTTTCGGAAATTATGCATAAAAGGATTTTATTATTTTTCTCTTAATTTCTACGGTTTACAGAGTAAATGGTTTCAGAAAATAATCTTTCTTGCGATTTAAAAGTAAAAAATGGGAGAAATGATGAATAAGAGGGACATGGTGACAGAGCAAGCCTTTGATACCATTATAATCCTCCTTTCTACACTTACTAGTTTTAATCGTTAGCAGTAACACATTCATTTCTATAAATACTAAAGTGTGAGATAGGGACAAAGTGGTTTATGGAAACACATACGCCAGCATAAAGCTAGTGTATTATAGGACTAAGCCTGCTTAATGAAAATAAATAATCGAGAGCTGGTATCTGTCCGGAAAGAACTCAGAACGAATACACTGCCACTTGACCTTATATATAGCCCCAGGTAGTATGCCCAGCCACAGGGAAAGCATCCTAGCAAAATAAACCTTCTAAGAACCATTTTTGAAAATACTTTACACTTCTTTTAAGGGCGAGAGTGCCTTCGGTGTGAAGGTTAAGAAAAATGATAAAATACCTCTTTTTCCTTAAAAGAATCTTAAAGAAGAATGCAGCCTGTACCTCTCTGGGCACTTCTGTAGCGAGAGGCAGCAGTCGCGACTGCCCTTTATGCTGCGGCGCCAGGCTCGGAATCATGGCGAATGACCGCCTCCCACAATCGTTGCCATGGATACAAGCTCTGCTCTTGCTCGCATCTCGGATGACAGTTACACCCGACAATGCAAGCGCCGTGCTCTTTACGAGGCATTTTGTATGTATTGTTTACTTCAATCCTCACAATCTTTACACCAAGGAAGGAGGGTTTTACTCTCCCTATATTCCCAGGGAGGGAGTCACACACCCAGTGAGCTTAATTCGTTTCCCGAGGTGCCCTGGCTTTAAGGAACGGAAGCGTGTGATGTGAACCCAGTACTGTCTCTCGCTGCAAGCTGTGGTCTTAGCCACTTCATGTACTTTACTCTGATTTAAAAGAAACTTTTACACTTGGTACTGTTCACACTATTCAGGCCAGAAAGCCCAGTCAAGATGACGTCATGCAGGGCTATGGAAAAAGCCAATGCATGTCCCCAGAGTCCACATGTCAAAAAAATTTTCCATACTAAATCTTTTCCGTATTTCCCATCTTAAATATGAATTCTGAGAAGAGAACATTTGCTGAGATGTCAAATGCATTCAGTAGGAACAGCAGTTGTACAAACTGCGTTTTTAAGCCCTAAAACACTAGAAGGAAATGGGCAGAACCGTTTTATGCTCCCCTGCATGGGTCGCTTTTGATTAAATTTCACGGATTCAGTCAATTAACCGTTTTTTTTAACAGGTATAATTTTAACACAGTGATGTTTTATTCATATAGGAAAATCTTCGTTTGTCAAAAGAGTAAGAGATTATTTTGCTGTCCAAAATTCACCTGACAAAAGTCATTGTTTACATTTTTGCTTTTTGGCATTAATAACATAATGATTTCTACAGTCGTTCCGTATTTTGAGATCTCTTCTGACTCCAGGATTTCATAGAATGAGAAAAGGATTGTTAGGGAAATCGGAAAGTTAAATTAAAAGTTTAATTCCCTGAACAGTCGAAACAATTGTGGGTGAGGAAAAGAAAGAATATTTTCCTCAATAAACGATTCCTTCGAAAAAGGACATACAATTTGTATCATTTGATCCCTAAGCACTTTGTCTTTCGGAAATTATGCATAAAAGGATTTTATTATTTTTCTCTTAATTTCTACGGTTTACAGAGTAAATGGTTTCAGAAAATAATCTTTCTTGCGATTTAAAAGTAAAAAATGGGAGAAATGATGAATAAGAGGGACATGGTGACAGAGCAAGCCTTTGATACCATTATAATCCTCCTTTCTACACTTACTAGTTTTAATCGTTAGCAGTAACACATTCATTTCTATAAATACTAAAGTGTGAGATAGGGACAAAGTGGTTTATGGAAACACATACGCCAGCATAAAGCTAGTGTATTATAGGACTAAGCCTGCTTAATGAAAATAAATAATCGAGAGCTGGTATCTGTCCGGAAAGAACTCAGAACGAATACACTGCCACTTGACCTTATATATAGCCCCAGGTAGTATGCCCAGCCACAGGGAAAGCATCCTAGCAAAATAAACCTTCTAAGAACCATTTTTGAAAATACTTTACACTTCTTTTAAGGGCGAGAATGCCTTCGGTGTGAAGGTTAAGAAAAATGATAAAATACCTCTTTTTCCTTAAAAGAATCTTAAAGAAGAATGCAGCCTGTACCTCTCTGGGCACTTCTGTAGCGAGAGGCAGCAGTCGCGACTGCCCTTTATGCTGCGGCGCCAGGCTCGGAATCATGGCGAATGACCGCCTCCCACAATCGTTGCCATGGATACAAGCTCTGCTCTTGCTCGCATCTCGGATGACAGTTACACCCGACAATGCAAGCGCCGTGCTCTTTACGAGGCATTTTGTATGTATTGTTTACTTCAATCCTCACAATCTTTACACCAAGGAAGGAGGGTTTTACTCTCCCTATATTCCCAGGGAGGGAGTCACACACCCAGTGAGCTTAATTCGTTTCCCGAGGTGCCCTGGCTTTAAGGAACGGAAGCGTGTGATGTGAACCCAGTACTGTCTCTCGCTGCAAGCTGTGGTCTTAGCCACTTCATGAACTTTACTCTGATTTAAAAGAAACTTTTACACTTGGTACTGTTCACACTATTCAGGCCAGAAAGCCCAGTCAAGATGACGTCATGCAGGGCTTTGGAAAAAGCCAATGCATGTCCCCAGAGTCCACATGTCAAAAAAATTTTCCATACTAAATCTTTTCCGTATTTCCCATCTTAAATATGAATTCTGAGAAGAGAACATTTGCTGAGATGTCAAATGCATTCAGTAGGAACAGCAGTTGTACAAACTGCGTTTTTAAGCCCTAAAACACTAGAAGGAAATGGGCAGAACCGTTTTATGCTCCCCTGCATGGGTCGCTTTTGATTAAATTTCACGGATTCAGTCAATTAACCGTTTTTTTTAACAGGTATAATTTTAACACAGTGATGTTTTATTCATATAGGAAAATCTTCGTTTGTCAAAAGAGTAAGAGATTATTTTGCTGTCCAAAATTCACCTGACAAAAGTCATTGTTTGCATTTTTGCTTTTTGGCATTAATAACATAATGATTTCTACAGTCGTTCCGTATTTTGAGATCTCTTCTGACTCCAGGATTTCATAGAATGAGAAAAGGATTGTTAGGGAAATCGGAAAGTTAAATTAAAAGTTTAATTCCCTGAACAGTCGAAACAATTGTGGGTGAGGAAAAGAAAGAATATTTTCCTCAATAAACGATTCCTTCGAAAAAGGACATACAATTTGTATCATTTGATCCCTAAGCACTTTGTCTTTTGGAAATTATGCATAAAAGGGTTTTATTATTTTTCTCTTAATTTCTACGGTTTACAGAGTAAATGGTTTCAGAAAATAATCTTTCTTGCGATTTAAAAGTAAAAAATGGGAGAAATGATGAATAAGAGGGACATGGTGACAGAGCAAGCCTTTGATACCATTATAATCCTCCTTTCTACACTTACTAGTTTTAATCGTTAGCAGTAACACATTCATTTCTATAAATACTAAAGTGTGAGATAGGGACAAAGTGGTTTATGGAAACACATACGCCAGCATAAAGCTAGTGTATTATAGGACTAAGCCTGCTTAATGAAAATAAATAATCGAGAGCTGGTATCTGTCCGGAAAGAACTCAGAACGAATACACTGCCACTTGACCTTATATATAGCCCCAGGTAGTATGCCCAGCCACAGGGAAAGCATCCTAGCAAAATAAACCTTCTAAGAACCATTTTTGAAAATACTTTACACTTCTTTTAAGGGCGAGAATGCCTTCGGTGTGAAGGTTAAGAAAAATGATAAAATACCTCTTTTTCCTTAAAAGAATCTTAAAGAAGAATGCAGCCTGTACCTCTCTGGGCACTTCTGTAGCGAGAGGCAGCAGTCGCGACTGCCCTTTATGCTGCGGCGCCAGGCTCGGAATCATGGCGAATGACCGCCTCCCACAATCGTTGCCATGGATACAAGCTCTGCTCTTGCTCGCATCTCGGATGACAGTTACACCCGACAATGCAAGCGCCGTGCTCTTTACGAGGCATTTTGTATGTATTGTTTACTTCAATCCTCACAATCTTTACACCAAGGAAGGAGGGTTTTACTCTCCCTATATTCCCAGGGAGGGAGTCACACACCCAGTGAGCTTAATTCGTTTCCCGAGGTGCCCTGGCTTTAAGGAACGGAAGCGTGTGATGTGAACCCAGTACTGTCTCTCGCTGCAAGCTGTGGTCTTAGCCACTTCATGAACTTTACTCTGATTTAAAAGAAACTTTTACACTTGGTACTGTTCACACTATTCAGGCCAGAATGCCCAGTCAAGATGACGTCATGCAGGGCTATGGAAAAAGCCAATGCATGTCCCCAGAGTCCACATGTCAAAAAAATTTTCCATACTAAATCTTTTCCGTATTTCCCATCTTAAATATGAATTCTGAGAAGAGAACATTTGCTGAGATGTCAAATGCATTCAGTAGGAACAGCAGTTGTACAAACTGCGTTTTTAAGCCCTAAAACACTAGAAGGAAATGGGCAGAACCGTTTTATGCTCCCCTGCATGGGTCGCTTTTGATTAAATTTCACGGATTCAGTCAATTAACCGTTTTTTTTAACAGGTATAATTTTAACACAGTGATGTTTTATTCATATAGGAAAATCTTCGTTTGTTAAAAGAGTAAGAGATTATTTTGCTGTCCAAAATTCACCTGACAAAAGTCATTGTTTACATTTTTGCTTTTTGGCATTAATAACATAATGATTTCTACAGTCGTTCCGTATTTTGAGATCTCTTCTGACTCCAGGATTTCATAGAATGAGAAAAGGATTGTTAGGGAAATCGGAAAGTTAAATTAAAAGTTTAATTCCCTGAACAGTCGAAACAATTGTGGGTGAGGAAAAGAAAGAATATTTTCCTCAATAAACGATTCCTTCGAAAAAGGACATACAATTTGTATCATTTGATCCCTAAGCACTTTGTCTTTCGGAAATTATGCATAAAAGTGTTTTATTATTTTTCTCTTAATTTCTACGGTTTACAGAGTAAATGGTTTCAGAAAATAATCTTTCTTGCGATTTAAAAGTAAAAAATGGGAGAAATGATGAATAAGAGGGACATGGTGACAGAGCAAGCCTTTGATACCATTATAATCCTCCTTTCTACACTTACTAGTTTTAATCGTTAGCAGTAACACATTCATTTCTATAAATACTAAAGTGTGAGATAGGGACAAAGTGGTTTATGGAAACACATACGCCAGCATAAAGCTAGTGTATTATAGGACTAAGCCTGCTTAATGAAAATAAATAATCGAGAGCTGGTATCTGTCCGGAAAGAACTCAGAACGAATACACTGCCACTTGACCTTATATATAGCCCCAGGTAGTATGCCCAGCCACAGGGAAAGCATCCTAGCAAAATAAACCTTCTAAGAACCATTTTTGAAAATACTTTACACTTCTTTTAAGGGCGAGAATGCCTTCGGTGTGAAGGTTAAGAAAAATGATAAAATACCTCTTTTTCCTTAAAAGAATCTTAAAGAAGAATGCAGCCTGTACCTCTCTGGGCACTTCTGTAGCGAGAGGCAGCAGTCGCGACTGCCCTTTATGCTGCGGCGCCAGGCTCGGAATCATGGCGAATGACCGCCTCCCACAATCGTTGCCATGGATACAAGCTCTGCTCTTGCTCGCATCTCGGATGACAGTTACACCCGACAATGCAAGCGCCGTGCTCTTTACGAGGCATTTTGTATGTATTGTTTACTTCAATCCTCACAATCTTTACACCAAGGAAGGAGGGTTTTACTCTCCCTATATTCCCAGGGAGGGAGTCACACACCCAGTGAGCTTAATTCGTTTCCCGAGGTGCCCTGGCTTTAAGGAACGGAAGCGTGTGATGTGAACCCAGTACTGTCTCTCGCTGCAAGCTGTGGTCTTAGCCACTTCATGTACTTTACTCTGATTTAAAAGAAACTTTTACACTTGGTACTGTTCACACTATTCAGGCCAGAATGCCCAGTCAAGATGACGTCATGCAGGGCTATGGAAAAAGCCAATGCATGTCCCCAGAGTCCACATGTCAAAAAAATTTTCCATACTAAATCTTTTCCGTATTTCCCATCTTAAATATGAATTCTGAGAAGAGAACATTTGCTGAGATGTCAAATGCATTCAGTAGGAACAGCAGTTGTACAAACTGCGTTTTTAAGCCCTAAAACACTAGAAGGAAATGGGCAGAACCGTTTTATGCTCCCCTGCATGGGTCGCTTTTGATTAAATTTCACGGATTCAGTCAATTAACCGTTTTTTTTAACAGGTATAATTTTAACACAGTGATGTTTTATTCATATAGGAAAATCTTCGTTTGTCAAAAGAGTAAGAGATTATATTGCTGTCCAAAATTCACCTGACAAAAGTCATTGTTTACATTTTTGCTTTTTGGCATTAATAACATAATGATTTCTACAGTCGTTCCGTATTTTGAGATCTCTTCTGACTCCAGGATTTCATAGAATGAGAAAAGGATTGTTAGGGAAATCGGAAAGTTAAATTAAAAGTTTAATTCCCTGAACAGTCGAAACAATTGTGGGTGAGGAAAAGAAAGAATATTTTCCTCAATAAACGATTCCTTCGAAAAAGGACATACAATTTGTATCATTTGATCCCTAAGCACTTTGTCTTTCGGAAATTATGCATAAAAGGATTTTATTATTTTTCTCTTAATTTCTACGGTTTACAGAGTAAATGGTTTCAGAAAATAATCTTTCTTGCGATTTAAAAGTAAAAAATGGGAGAAATGATGAATAAGAGGGACATGGTGACAGAGCAAGCCTTTGATACCATTATAATCCTCCTTTCTACACTTACTAGTTTTAATCGTTAGCAGTAACACATTCATTTCTATAAATACTAAAGTGTGAGATAGGGACAAAGTGGTTTATGGAAACACATACGCCAGCATAAAGCTAGTGTATTATAGGACTAAGCCTGCTTAATGAAAATAAATAATCGAGAGCTGGTATCTGTCCGGAAAGAACTCAGAACGAATACACTGCCACTTGACCTTATATATAGCCCCAGGTAGTATGCCCAGCCACAGGGAAAGCATCCTAGCAAAATAAACCTTCTAAGAACCATTTTTGAAAATACTTTACACTTCTTTTAAGGGCGAGAGTGCCTTCGGTGTGAAGGTTAAGAAAAATGATAAAATACCTCTTTTTCCTTAAAAGAATCTTAAAGAAGAATGCAGCCTGTACCTCTCTGGGCACTTCTGTAGCGAGAGGCAGCAGTCGCGACTGCCCTTTATGCTGCGGCGCCAGGCTCGGAATCATGGCGAATGACCGCCTCCCACAATCGTTGCCATGGATACAAGCTCTGCTCTTGCTCGCATCTCGGATGACAGTTACACCCGACAATGCAAGCGCCGTGCTCTTTACGAGGCATTTTGTATGTATTGTTTACTTCAATCCTCACAATCTTTACACCAAGGAAGGAGGGTTTTACTCTCCCTATATTCCCAGGGAGGGAGTCACACACCCAGTGAGCTTAATTCGTTTCCCGAGGTGCCCTGGCTTTAAGGAACGGAAGCGTGTGATGTGAACCCAGTACTGTCTCTCGCTGCAAGCTGTGGTCTTAGCCACTTCATGTACTTTACTCTGATTTAAAAGAAACTTTTACACTTGGTACTGTTCACACTATTCAGGCCAGAAAGCCCAGTCAAGATGACGTCATGCAGGGCTATGGAAAAAGCCAATGCATGTCCCCAGAGTCCACATGTCAAAAAAATTTTCCATACTAAATCTTTTCCGTATTTCCCATCTTAAATATGAATTCTGAGAAGAGAACATTTGCTGAGATGTCAAATGCATTCAGTAGGAACAGCAGTTGTACAAACTGCGTTTTTAAGCCCTAAAACACTAGAAGGAAATGGGCAGAACCGTTTTATGCTCCCCTGCATGGGTCGCTTTTGATTAAATTTCACGGATTCAGTCAATTAACCGTTTTTTTTAACAGGTATAATTTTAACACAGTGATGTTTTATTCATATAGGAAAATCTTCGTTTGTTAAAAGAGTAAGAGATTATTTTGCTGTCCAAAATTCACCTGACAAAAGTCATTGTTTACATTTTTGCTTTTTGGCATTAATAACATAATGATTTCTACAGTCGTTCCGTATTTTGAGATCTCTTCTGACTCCAGGATTTCATAGAATGAGAAAAGGATTGTTAGGGAAATCGGAAAGTTAAATTAAAAGTTTAATTCCCTGAACAGTCGAAACAATTGTGGGTGAGGAAAAGAAAGAATATTTTCCTCAATAAACGATTCCTTCGAAAAAGGACATACAATTTGTATCATTTGATCCCTAAGCACTTTGTCTTTCGGAAATTATGCATAAAAGGATTTTATTATTTTTCTCTTAATTTCTACGGTTTACAGAGTAAATGGTTTCAGAAAATAATCTTTCTTGCGATTTAAAAGTAAAAAATGGGAGAAATGATGAATAAGAGGGACATGGTGACAGAGCAAGCCTTTGATACCATTATAATCCTCCTTTCTACACTTACTAGTTTTAATCGTTAGCAGTAACACATTCATTTCTATAAATACTAAAGTGTGAGATAGGGACAAAGTGGTTTATGGAAACACATACGCCAGCATAAAGCTAGTGTATTATAGGACTAAGCCTGCTTAATGAAAATAAATAATCGAGAGCTGGTATCTGTCCGGAAAGAACTCAGAACGAATACACTGCCACTTGACCTTATATATAGCCCCAGGTAGTATGCCCAGCCACAGGGAAAGCATCCTAGCAAAATAAACCTTCTAAGAACCATTTTTGAAAATACTTTACACTTCTTTTAAGGGCGAGAATGCCTTCGGTGTGAAGGTTAAGAAAAATGATAAAATACCTCTTTTTCCTTAAAAGAATCTTAAAGAAGAATGCAGCCTGTACCTCTCTGGGCACTTCTGTAGCGAGAGGCAGCAGTCGCGACTGCCCTTTATGCTGCGGCGCCAGGCTCGGAATCATGGCGAATGACCGCCTCCCACAATCGTTGCCATGGATACAAGCTCTGCTCTTGCTCGCATCTCGGATGACAGTTACACCCGACAATGCAAGCGCCGTGCTCTTTACGAGGCATTTTGTATGTATTGTTTACTTCAATCCTCACAATCTTTACACCAAGGAAGGAGGGTTTTACTCTCCCTATATTCCCAGGGAGGGAGTCACACACCCAGTGAGCTTAATTCGTTTCCCGAGGTGCCCTGGCTTTAAGGAACGGAAGCGTGTGATGTGAACCCAGTACTGTCTCTCGCTGCAAGCTGTGGTCTTAGCCACTTCATATACTTTACTCTGATTTAAAAGAAACTTTTACACTTGGTACTGTTCACACTATTCAGGCCAGAAAGCCCAGTCAAGATGACGTCATGCAGGGCTTTGGAAAAAGCCAATGCATGTCCCCAGAGTCCACATGTCAAAAAAATTTTCCATACTAAATCTTTTCCGTATTTCCCATCTTAAATATGAATTCTGAGAAGAGAACATTTGCTGAGATGTCAAATGCATTCAGTAGGAACAGCAGTTGTACAAACTGCGTTTTTAAGCCCTAAAACACTAGAAGGAAATGGGCAGAACCGTTTTATGCTCCCCTGCATGGGTCGCTTTTGATTAAATTTCACGGATTCAGTCAATTAACCGTTTTTTTTAACAGGTATAATTTTAACACAGTGATGTTTTATTCATATAGGAAAATCTTCGTTTGTCAAAAGAGTAAGAGATTATTTTGCTGTCCAAAATTCACCTGACAAAAGTCATTGTTTGCATTTTTGCTTTTTGGCATTAATAACATAATGATTTCTACAGTCGTTCCGTATTTTGAGATCTCTTCTGACTCCAGGATTTCATAGAATGAGAAAAGGATTGTTAGGGAAATCGGAAAGTTAAATTAAAAGTTTAATTCCCTGAACAGTCGAAACAATTGTGGGTGAGGAAAAGAAAGAATATTTTCCTCAATAAACGATTCCTTCGAAAAAGGACATACAATTTGTATCATTTGATCCCTAAGCACTTTGTCTTTTGGAAATTATGCATAAAAGGGTTTTATTATTTTTCTCTTAATTTCTACGGTTTACAGAGTAAATGGTTTCAGAAAATAATCTTTCTTGCGATTTAAAAGTAAAAAATGGGAGAAATGATGAATAAGAGGGACATGGTGACAGAGCAAGCCTTTGATACCATTATAATCCTCCTTTCTACACTTACTAGTTTTAATCGTTAGCAGTAACACATTCATTTCTATAAATACTAAAGTGTGAGATAGGGACAAAGTGGTTTATGGAAACACATACGCCAGCATAAAGCTAGTGTATTATAGGACTAAGCCTGCTTAATGAAAATAAATAATCGAGAGCTGGTATCTGTCCGGAAAGAACTCAGAACGAATACACTGCCACTTGACCTTATATATAGCCCCAGGTAGTATGCCCAGCCACAGGGAAAGCATCCTAGCAAAATAAACCTTCTAAGAACCATTTTTGAAAATACTTTACACTTCTTTTAAGGGCGAGAATGCCTTCGGTGTGAAGGTTAAGAAAAATGATAAAATACCTCTTTTTCCTTAAAAGAATCTTAAAGAAGAATGCAGCCTGTACCTCTCTGGGCACTTCTGTAGCGAGAGGCAGCAGTCGCGACTGCCCTTTATGCTGCGGCGCCAGGCTCGGAATCATGGCGAATGACCGCCTCCCACAATCGTTGCCATGGATACAAGCTCTGCTCTTGCTCGCATCTCGGATGACAGTTACACCCGACAATGCAAGCGCCGTGCTCTTTACGAGGCATTTTGTATGTATTGTTTACTTCAATCCTCACAATCTTTACACCAAGGAAGGAGGGTTTTACTCTCCCTATATTCCCAGGGAGGGAGTCACACACCCAGTGAGCTTAATTCGTTTCCCGAGGTGCCCTGGCTTTAAGGAACGGAAGCGTGTGATGTGAACCCAGTACTGTCTCTCGCTGCAAGCTGTGGTCTTAGCCACTTCATGTACTTTACTCTGATTTAAAAGAAACTTTTACACTTGGTACTGTTCACACTATTCAGGCCAGAATGCCCAGTCAAGATGACGTCATGCAGGGCTATGGAAAAAGCCAATGCATGTCCCCAGAGTCCACATGTCAAAAAAATTTTCCATACTAAATCTTTTCCGTATTTCCCATCTTAAATATGAATTCTGAGAAGAGAACATTTGCTGAGATGTCAAATGCATTCAGTAGGAACAGCAGTTGTACAAACTGCGTTTTTAAGCCCTAAAACACTAGAAGGAAATGGGCAGAACCGTTTTATGCTCCCCTGCATGGGTCGCTTTTGATTAAATTTCACGGATTCAGTCAATTAACCGTTTTTTTTAACAGGTATAATTTTAACACAGTGATGTTTTATTCATATAGGAAAATCTTCGTTTGTCAAAAGAGTAAGAGATTATTTTGCTGTCCAAAATTCACCTGACAAAAGTCATTGTTTACATTTTTGCTTTTTGGCATTAATAACATAATGATTTCTACAGTCGTTCCGTATTTTGAGATCTCTTCTGACTCCAGGATTTCATAGAATGAGAAAAGGATTGTTAGGGAAATCGGAAAGTTAAATTAAAAGTTTAATTCCCTGAACAGTCGAAACAATTGTGGGTGAGGAAAAGAAAGAATATTTTCCTCAATAAACGATTCCTTCGAAAAAGGACATACAATTTGTATCATTTGATCCCTAAGCACTTTGTCTTTCGGAAATTATGCATAAAAGTGTTTTATTATTTTTCTCTTAATTTCTACGGTTTACAGAGTAAATGGTTTCAGAAAATAATCTTTCTTGCGATTTAAAAGTAAAAAATGGGAGAAATGATGAATAAGAGGGACATGGTGACAGAGCAAGCCTTTGATACCATTATAATCCTCCTTTCTACACTTACTAGTTTTAATCGTTAGCAGTAACACATTCATTTCTATAAATACTAAAGTGTGAGATAGGGACAAAGTGGTTTATGGAAACACATACGCCAGCATAAAGCTAGTGTATTATAGGACTAAGCCTGCTTAATGAAAATAAATAATCGAGAGCTGGTATCTGTCCGGAAAGAACTCAGAACGAATACACTGCCACTTGACCTTATATATAGCCCCAGGTAGTATGCCCAGCCACAGGGAAAGCATCCTAGCAAAATAAACCTTCTAAGAACCATTTTTGAAAATACTTTACACTTCTTTTAAGGGCGAGAATGCCTTCGGTGTGAAGGTTAAGAAAAATGATAAAATACCTCTTTTTCCTTAAAAGAATCTTAAAGAAGAATGCAGCCTGTACCTCTCTGGGCACTTCTGTAGCGAGAGGCAGCAGTCGCGACTGCCCTTTATGCTGCGGCGCCAGGCTCGGAATCATGGCGAATGACCGCCTCCCACAATCGTTGCCATGGATACAAGCTCTGCTCTTGCTCGCATCTCGGATGACAGTTACACCCGACAATGCAAGCGCCGTGCTCTTTACGAGGCATTTTGTATGTATTGTTTACTTCAATCCTCACAATCTTTACACCAAGGAAGGAGGGTTTTACTCTCCCTATATTCCCAGGGAGGGAGTCACACACCCAGTGAGCTTAATTCGTTTCCCGAGGTGCCCTGGCTTTAAGGAACGGAAGCGTGTGATGTGAACCCAGTACTGTCTCTCGCTGCAAGCTGTGGTCTTAGCCACTTCATGTACTTTACTCTGATTTAAAAGAAACTTTTACACTTGGTACTGTTCACACTATTCAGGCCAGAATGCCCAGTCAAGATGACGTCATGCAGGGCTATGGAAAAAGCCAATGCATGTCCCCAGAGTCCACATGTCAAAAAAATTTTCCATACTAAATCTTTTCCGTATTTCCCATCTTAAATATGAATTCTGAGAAGAGAACATTTGCTGAGATGTCAAATGCATTCAGTAGGAACAGCAGTTGTACAAACTGCGTTTTTAAGCCCTAAAACACTAGAAGGAAATGGGCAGAACCGTTTTATGCTCCCCTGCATGGGTCGCTTTTGATTAAATTTCACGGATTCAGTCAATTAACCGTTTTTTTTAACAGGTATAATTTTAACACAGTGATGTTTTATTCATATAGGAAAATCTTCGTTTGTCAAAAGAGTAAGAGATTATATTGCTGTCCAAAATTCACCTGACAAAAGTCATTGTTTACATTTTTGCTTTTTGGCATTAATAACATAATGATTTCTACAGTCGTTCCGTATTTTGAGATCTCTTCTGACTCCAGGATTTCATAGAATGAGAAAAGGATTGTTAGGGAAATCGGAAAGTTAAATTAAAAGTTTAATTCCCTGAACAGTCGAAACAATTGTGGGTGAGGAAAAGAAAGAATATTTTCCTCAATAAACGATTCCTTCGAAAAAGGACATACAATTTGTATCATTTGATCCCTAAGCACTTTGTCTTTCGGAAATTATGCATAAAAGGATTTTATTATTTTTCTCTTAATTTCTACGGTTTACAGAGTAAATGGTTTCAGAAAATAATCTTTCTTGCGATTTAAAAGTAAAAAATGGGAGAAATGATGAATAAGAGGGACATGGTGACAGAGCAAGCCTTTGATACCATTATAATCCTCCTTTCTACACTTACTAGTTTTAATCGTTAGCAGTAACACATTCATTTCTATAAATACTAAAGTGTGAGATAGGGACAAAGTGGTTTATGGAAACACATACGCCAGCATAAAGCTAGTGTATTATAGGACTAAGCCTGCTTAATGAAAATAAATAATCGAGAGCTGGTATCTGTCCGGAAAGAACTCAGAACGAATACACTGCCACTTGACCTTATATATAGCCCCAGGTAGTATGCCCAGCCACAGGGAAAGCATCCTAGCAAAATAAACCTTCTAAGAACCATTTTTGAAAATACTTTACACTTCTTTTAAGGGCGAGAGTGCCTTCGGTGTGAAGGTTAAGAAAAATGATAAAATACCTCTTTTTCCTTAAAAGAATCTTAAAGAAGAATGCAGCCTGTACCTCTCTGGGCACTTCTGTAGCGAGAGGCAGCAGTCGCGACTGCCCTTTATGCTGCGGCGCCAGGCTCGGAATCATGGCGAATGACCGCCTCCCACAATCGTTGCCATGGATACAAGCTCTGCTCTTGCTCGCATCTCGGATGACAGTTACACCCGACAATGCAAGCGCCGTGCTCTTTACGAGGCATTTTGTATGTATTGTTTACTTCAATCCTCACAATCTTTACACCAAGGAAGGAGGGTTTTACTCTCCCTATATTCCCAGGGAGGGAGTCACACACCCAGTGAGCTTAATTCGTTTCCCGAGGTGCCCTGGCTTTAAGGAACGGAAGCGTGTGATGTGAACCCAGTACTGTCTCTCGCTGCAAGCTGTGGTCTTAGCCACTTCATGTACTTTACTCTGATTTAAAAGAAACTTTTACACTTGGTACTGTTCACACTATTCAGGCCAGAAAGCCCAGTCAAGATGACGTCATGCAGGGCTATGGAAAAAGCCAATGCATGTCCCCAGAGTCCACATGTCAAAAAAATTTTCCATACTAAATCTTTTCCGTATTTCCCATCTTAAATATGAATTCTGAGAAGAGAACATTTGCTGAGATGTCAAATGCATTCAGTAGGAACAGCAGTTGTACAAACTGCGTTTTTAAGCCCTAAAACACTAGAAGGAAATGGGCAGAACCGTTTTATGCTCCCCTGCATGGGTCGCTTTTGATTAAATTTCACGGATTCAGTCAATTAACCGTTTTTTTTAACAGGTATAATTTTAACACAGTGATGTTTTATTCATATAGGAAAATCTTCGTTTGTTAAAAGAGTAAGAGATTATTTTGCTGTCCAAAATTCACCTGACAAAAGTCATTGTTTACATTTTTGCTTTTTGGCATTAATAACATAATGATTTCTACAGTCGTTCCGTATTTTGAGATCTCTTCTGACTCCAGGATTTCATAGAATGAGAAAAGGATTGTTAGGGAAATCGGAAAGTTAAATTAAAAGTTTAATTCCCTGAACAGTCGAAACAATTGTGGGTGAGGAAAAGAAAGAATATTTTCCTCAATAAACGATTCCTTCGAAAAAGGACATACAATTTGTATCATTTGATCCCTAAGCACTTTGTCTTTCGGAAATTATGCATAAAAGTGTTTTATTATTTTTCTCTTAATTTCTACGGTTTACAGAGTAAATGGTTTCAGAAAATAATCTTTCTTGCGATTTAAAAGTAAAAAATGGGAGAAATGATGAATAAGAGGGACATGGTGACAGAGCAAGCCTTTGATACCATTATAATCCTCCTTTCTACACTTACTAGTTTTAATCGTTAGCAGTAACACATTCATTTCTATAAATACTAAAGTGTGAGATAGGGACAAAGTGGTTTATGGAAACACATACGCCAGCATAAAGCTAGTGTATTATAGGACTAAGCCTGCTTAATGAAAATAAATAATCGAGAGCTGGTATCTGTCCGGAAAGAACTCAGAACGAATACACTGCCACTTGACCTTATATATAGCCCCAGGTAGTATGCCCAGCCACAGGGAAAGCATCCTAGCAAAATAAACCTTCTAAGAACCATTTTTGAAAATACTTTACACTTCTTTTAAGGGCGAGAATGCCTTCGGTGTGAAGGTTAAGAAAAATGATAAAATACCTCTTTTTCCTTAAAAGAATCTTAAAGAAGAATGCAGCCTGTACCTCTCTGGGCACTTCTGTAGCGAGAGGCAGCAGTCGCGACTGCCCTTTATGCTGCGGCGCCAGGCTCGGAATCATGGCGAATGACCGCCTCCCACAATCGTTGCCATGGATACAAGCTCTGCTCTTGCTCGCATCTCGGATGACAGTTACACCCGACAATGCAAGCGCCGTGCTCTTTACGAGGCATTTTGTATGTATTGTTTACTTCAATCCTCACAATCTTTACACCAAGGAAGGAGGGTTTTACTCTCCCTATATTCCCAGGGAGGGAGTCACACACCCAGTGAGCTTAATTCGTTTCCCGAGGTGCCCTGGCTTTAAGGAACGGAAGCGTGTGATGTGAACCCAGTACTGTCTCTCGCTGCAAGCTGTGGTCTTAGCCACTTCATGTACTTTACTCTGATTTAAAAGAAACTTTTACACTTGGTACTGTTCACACTATTCAGGCCAGAATGCCCAGTCAAGATGACGTCATGCAGGGCTATGGAAAAAGCCAATGCATGTCCCCAGAGTCCACATGTCAAAAAAATTTTCCATACTAAATCTTTTCCGTATTTCCCATCTTAAATATGAATTCTGAGAAGAGAACATTTGCTGAGATGTCAAATGCATTCAGTAGGAACAGCAGTTGTACAAACTGCGTTTTTAAGCCCTAAAACACTAGAAGGAAATGGGCAGAACCGTTTTATGCTCCCCTGCATGGGTCGCTTTTGATTAAATTTCACGGATTCAGTCAATTAACCGTTTTTTTTAACAGGTATAATTTTAACACAGTGATGTTTTATTCATATAGGAAAATCTTCGTTTGTCAAAAGAGTAAGAGATTATTTTGCTGTCCAAAATTCACCTGACAAAAGTCATTGTTTGCATTTTTGCTTTTTGGCATTAATAACATAATGATTTCTATTGGCGTCCCGTATGTTGGGATCTCTTCTGACTCCAGGATTTCATAGAATGAGAAAAGGATTGTTAGGGAAATCGGAAAGTTAAATTAAAAGTTTAATTCCCTGAACAGTCGAAACAATTGTGGGTGAGGAAAAGAAAGAATATTTTCCCCCATAAACGATTCCTTCGAAAAAGGACATACAATTTGTATCATTTGATCCCTAAGCACTTTGTCTTTCGGAAATTATGCATAAAAGGATTTTATTATTTTTCTCTTAATTTCTACGGTTTACAGAGTAAATGGTTTCAGAAAATAATCTTTCTTGCGATTTAAAAGTAAAAAATGGGAGAAATGATGAATAAGAGGGACATGGTGACAGAGCAAGCCTTTGATACCATTATAATCCTCCTTTCTACACTTACTAGTTTTAATCGTTAGCAGTAACACATTCATTTCTATAAATACTAAAGTGTGAGATAGGGACAAAGTGGTTTATGGAAACACATACGCCAGCATAAAGCTAGTGTATTATAGGACTAAGCCTGCTTAATGAAAATAAATAATCGAGAGCTGGTATCTGTCCGGAAAGAACTCAGAACGAATACACTGCCACTTGACCTTATATATAGCCCCAGGTAGTATGCCCAGCCACAGGGAAAGCATCCTAGCAAAATAAACCTTCTAAGAACCATTTTTGAAAATACTTTACACTTCTTTTAAGGGCGAGAATGCCTTCGGTGTGAAGGTTAAGAAAAATGATAAAATACCTCTTTTTCCTTAAAAGAATCTTAAAGAAGAATGCAGCCTGTACCTCTCTGGGCACTTCTGTAGCGAGAGGCAGCAGTCGCGACTGCCCTTTATGCTGCGGCGCCAGGCTCGGAATCATGGCGAATGACCGCCTCCCACAATCGTTGCCATGGATACAAGCTCTGCTCTTGCTCGCATCTCGGATGACAGTTACACCCGACAATGCAAGCGCCGTGCTCTTTACGAGGCATTTTGTATGTATTGTTTACTTCAATCCTCACAATCTTTACACCAAGGAAGGAGGGTTTTACTCTCCCTATATTCCCAGGGAGGGAGTCACACACCCAGTGAGCTTAATTCGTTTCCCGAGGTGCCCTGGCTTTAAGGAACGGAAGCGTGTGATGTGAACCCAGTACTGTCTCTCGCTGCAAGCTGTGGTCTTAGCCACTTCATGTACTTTACTCTGATTTAAAAGAAACTTTTACACTTGGTACTGTTCACACTATTCAGGCCAGAATGCCCAGTCAAGATGACGTCATGCAGGGCTATGGAAAAAGCCAATGCATGTCCCCAGAGTCCACATGTCAAAAAAATTTTCCATACTAAATCTTTTCCGTATTTCCCATCTTAAATATGAATTCTGAGAAGAGAACATTTGCTGAGATGTCAAATGCATTCAGTAGGAACAGCAGTTGTACAAACTGCGTTTTTAAGCCCTAAAACACTAGAAGGAAATGGGCAGAACCGTTTTATGCTCCCCTGCATGGGTCGCTTTTGATTAAATTTCACGGATTCAGTCAATTAACCGTTTTTTTTAACAGGTATAATTTTAACACAGTGATGTTTTATTCATATAGGAAAATCTTCGTTTGTCAAAAGAGTAAGAGATTATTTTGCTGTCCAAAATTCACCTGACAAAAGTCATTGTTTACATTTTTGCTTTTTGGCATTAATAACATAATGATTTCTACAGTCGTTCCGTATTTTGAGATCTCTTCTGACTCCAGGATTTCATAGAATGAGAAAAGGATTGTTAGGGAAATCGGAAAGTTAAATTAAAAGTTTAATTCCCTGAACAGTCGAAACAATTGTGGGTGAGGAAAAGAAAGAATATTTTCCTCAATAAACGATTCCTTCGAAAAAGGACATACAATTTGTATCATTTGATCCCTAAGCACTTTGTCTTTCGGAAATTATGCATAAAAGTGTTTTATTATTTTTCTCTTAATTTCTACGGTTTACAGAGTAAATGGTTTCAGAAAATAATCTTTCTTGCGATTTAAAAGTAAAAAATGGGAGAAATGATGAATAAGAGGGACATGGTGACAGAGCAAGCCTTTGATACCATTATAATCCTCCTTTCTACACTTACTAGTTTTAATCGTTAGCAGTAACACATTCATTTCTATAAATACTAAAGTGTGAGATAGGGACAAAGTGGTTTATGGAAACACATACGCCAGCATAAAGCTAGTGTATTATAGGACTAAGCCTGCTTAATGAAAATAAATAATCGAGAGCTGGTATCTGTCCGGAAAGAACTCAGAACGAATACACTGCCACTTGACCTTATATATAGCCCCAGGTAGTATGCCCAGCCACAGGGAAAGCATCCTAGCAAAATAAACCTTCTAAGAACCATTTTTGAAAATACTTTACACTTCTTTTAAGGGCGAGAATGCCTTCGGTGTGAAGGTTAAGAAAAATGATAAAATACCTCTTTTTCCTTAAAAGAATCTTAAAGAAGAATGCAGCCTGTACCTCTCTGGGCACTTCTGTAGCGAGAGGCAGCAGTCGCGACTGCCCTTTATGCTGCGGCGCCAGGCTCGGAATCATGGCGAATGACCGCCTCCCACAATCGTTGCCATGGATACAAGCTCTGCTCTTGCTCGCATCTCGGATGACAGTTACACCCGACAATGCAAGCGCCGTGCTCTTTACGAGGCATTTTGTATGTATTGTTTACTTCAATCCTCACAATCTTTACACCAAGGAAGGAGGGTTTTACTCTCCCTATATTCCCAGGGAGGGAGTCACACACCCAGTGAGCTTAATTCGTTTCCCGAGGTGCCCTGGCTTTAAGGAACGGAAGCGTGTGATGTGAACCCAGTACTGTCTCTCGCTGCAAGCTGTGGTCTTAGCCACTTCATGTACTTTACTCTGATTTAAAAGAAACTTTTACACTTGGTACTGTTCACACTATTCAGGCCAGAATGCCCAGTCAAGATGACGTCATGCAGGGCTATGGAAAAAGCCAATGCATGTCCCCAGAGTCCACATGTCAAAAAAATTTTCCATACTAAATCTTTTCCGTATTTCCCATCTTAAATATGAATTCTGAGAAGAGAACATTTGCTGAGATGTCAAATGCATTCAGTAGGAACAGCAGTTGTACAAACTGCGTTTTTAAGCCCTAAAACACTAGAAGGAAATGGGCAGAACCGTTTTATGCTCCCCTGCATGGGTCGCTTTTGATTAAATTTCACGGATTCAGTCAATTAACCGTTTTTTTTAACAGGTATAATTTTAACACAGTGATGTTTTATTCATATAGGAAAATCTTCGTTTGTCAAAAGAGTAAGAGATTATATTGCTGTCCAAAATTCACCTGACAAAAGTCATTGTTTACATTTTTGCTTTTTGGCATTAATAACATAATGATTTCTACAGTCGTTCCGTATTTTGAGATCTCTTCTGACTCCAGGATTTCATAGAATGAGAAAAGGATTGTTAGGGAAATCGGAAAGTTAAATTAAAAGTTTAATTCCCTGAACAGTCGAAACAATTGTGGGTGAGGAAAAGAAAGAATATTTTCCTCAATAAACGATTCCTTCGAAAAAGGACATACAATTTGTATCATTTGATCCCTAAGCACTTTGTCTTTCGGAAATTATGCATAAAAGGATTTTATTATTTTTCTCTTAATTTCTACGGTTTACAGAGTAAATGGTTTCAGAAAATAATCTTTCTTGCGATTTAAAAGTAAAAAATGGGAGAAATGATGAATAAGAGGGACATGGTGACAGAGCAAGCCTTTGATACCATTATAATCCTCCTTTCTACACTTACTAGTTTTAATCGTTAGCAGTAACACATTCATTTCTATAAATACTAAAGTGTGAGATAGGGACAAAGTGGTTTATGGAAACACATACGCCAGCATAAAGCTAGTGTATTATAGGACTAAGCCTGCTTAATGAAAATAAATAATCGAGAGCTGGTATCTGTCCGGAAAGAACTCAGAACGAATACACTGCCACTTGACCTTATATATAGCCCCAGGTAGTATGCCCAGCCACAGGGAAAGCATCCTAGCAAAATAAACCTTCTAAGAACCATTTTTGAAAATACTTTACACTTCTTTTAAGGGCGAGAATGCCTTCGGTGTGAAGGTTAAGAAAAATGATAAAATACCTCTTTTTCCTTAAAAGAATCTTAAAGAAGAATGCAGCCTGTACCTCTCTGGGCACTTCTGTAGCGAGAGGCAGCAGTCGCGACTGCCCTTTATGCTGCGGCGCCAGGCTCGGAATCATGGCGAATGACCGCCTCCCACAATCGTTGCCATGGATACAAGCTCTGCTCTTGCTCGCATCTCGGATGACAGTTACACCCGACAATGCAAGCGCCGTGCTCTTTACGAGGCATTTTGTATGTATTGTTTACTTCAATCCTCACAATCTTTACACCAAGGAAGGAGGGTTTTACTCTCCCTATATTCCCAGGGAGGGAGTCACACACCCAGTGAGCTTAATTCGTTTCCCGAGGTGCCCTGGCTTTAAGGAACGGAAGCGTGTGATGTGAACCCAGTACTGTCTCTCGCTGCAAGCTGTGGTCTTAGCCACTTCATGAACTTTACTCTGATTTAAAAGAAACTTTTACACTTGGTACTGTTCACACTATTCAGGCCAGAATGCCCAGTCAAGATGACGTCATGCAGGGCTATGGAAAAAGCCAATGCATGTCCCCAGAGTCCACATGTCAAAAAAATTTTCCATACTAAATCTTTTCCGTATTTCCCATCTTAAATATGAATTCTGAGAAGAGAACATTTGCTGAGATGTCAAATGCATTCAGTAGGAACAGCAGTTGTACAAACTGAGTTTTTAAGCCCTAAAACACTAGAAGGAAATGGGCAGAACCGTTTTATGCTCCCCTGCATGGGTCGCTTTTGATTAAATTTCACGGATTCAGTCAATTAACCGTTTTTTTTAACAGGTATAATTTTAACACAGTGATGTTTTATTCATATAGGAAAATCTTCGTTTGTCAAAAGAGTAAGAGATTATTTTGCTGTCCAAAATTCACCTGACAAAAGTCATTGTTTACATTTTTGCTTTTTGGCATTAATAACATAATGATTTCTACAGTCGTTCCGTATTTTGAGATCTCTTCTGACTCCAGGATTTCATAGAATGAGAAAAGGATTGTTAGGGAAATCGGAAAGTTAAATTAAAAGTTTAATTCCCTGAACAGTCGAAACAATTGTGGGTGAGGAAAAGAAAGAATATTTTCCTCAATAAACGATTCCTTCGAAAAAGGACATACAATTTGTATCATTTGATCCCTAAGCACTTTGTCTTTCGGAAATTATGCATAAAAGTGTTTTATTATTTTTCTCTTAATTTCTACGGTTTACAGAGTAAATGGTTTCAGAAAATAATCTTTCTTGCGATTTAAAAGTAAAAAATGGGAGAAATGATGAATAAGAGGGACATGGTGACAGAGCAAGCCTTTGATACCATTATAATCCTCCTTTCTACACTTACTAGTTTTAATCGTTAGCAGTAACACATTCATTTCTATAAATACTAAAGTGTGAGATAGGGACAAAGTGGTTTATGGAAACACATACGCCAGCATAAAGCTAGTGTATTATAGGACTAAGCCTGCTTAATGAAAATAAATAATCGAGAGCTGGTATCTGTCCGGAAAGAACTCAGAACGAATACACTGCCACTTGACCTTATATATAGCCCCAGGTAGTATGCCCAGCCACAGGGAAAGCATCCTAGCAAAATAAACCTTCTAAGAACCATTTTTGAAAATACTTTACACTTCTTTTAAGGGCGAGAATGCCTTCGGTGTGAAGGTTAAGAAAAATGATAAAATACCTCTTTTTCCTTAAAAGAATCTTAAAGAAGAATGCAGCCTGTACCTCTCTGGGCACTTCTGTAGCGAGAGGCAGCAGTCGCGACTGCCCTTTATGCTGCGGCGCCAGGCTCGGAATCATGGCGAATGACCGCCTCCCACAATCGTTGCCATGGATACAAGCTCTGCTCTTGCTCGCATCTCGGATGACAGTTACACCCGACAATGCAAGCGCCGTGCTCTTTACGAGGCATTTTGTATGTATTGTTTACTTCAATCCTCACAATCTTTACACCAAGGAAGGAGGGTTTTACTCTCCCTATATTCCCAGGGAGGGAGTCACACACCCAGTGAGCTTAATTCGTTTCCCGAGGTGCCCTGGCTTTAAGGAACGGAAGCGTGTGATGTGAACCCAGTACTGTCTCTCGCTGCAAGCTGTGGTCTTAGCCACTTCATGTACTTTACTCTGATTTAAAAGAAACTTTTACACTTGGTACTGTTCACACTATTCAGGCCAGAATGCCCAGTCAAGATGACGTCATGCAGGGCTATGGAAAAAGCCAATGCATGTCCCCAGAGTCCACATGTCAAAAAAATTTTCCATACTAAATCTTTTCCGTATTTCCCATCTTAAATATGAATTCTGAGAAGAGAACATTTGCTGAGATGTCAAATGCATTCAGTAGGAACAGCAGTTGTACAAACTGCGTTTTTAAGCCCTAAAACACTAGAAGGAAATGGGCAGAACCGTTTTATGCTCCCCTGCATGGGTCGCTTTTGATTAAATTTCACGGATTCAGTCAATTAACCGTTTTTTTTAACAGGTATAATTTTAACACAGTGATGTTTTATTCATATAGGAAAATCTTCGTTTGTCAAAAGAGTAAGAGATTATATTGCTGTCCAAAATTCACCTGACAAAAGTCATTGTTTACATTTTTGCTTTTTGGCATTAATAACATAATGATTTCTACAGTCGTTCCGTATTTTGAGATCTCTTCTGACTCCAGGATTTCATAGAATGAGAAAAGGATTGTTAGGGAAATCGGAAAGTTAAATTAAAAGTTTAATTCCCTGAACAGTCGAAACAATTGTGGGTGAGGAAAAGAAAGAATATTTTCCTCAATAAACGATTCCTTCGAAAAAGGACATACAATTTGTATCATTTGATTACTAAGCACTTTGTCTTTCGGAAATTATGCATAAAAGGATTTTATTATTTTTCTCTTAATTTCTACGGTTTACAGAGTAAATGGTTTCAGAAAATAATCTTTCTTGCGATTTAAAAGTAAAAAATGGGAGAAATGATGAATAAGAGGGACATGGTGACAGAGCAAGCCTTTGATACCATTATAATCCTCCTTTCTACACTTACTAGTTTTAATCGTTAGCAGTAACACATTCATTTCTATAAATACTAAAGTGTGAGATAGGGACAAAGTGGTTTATGGAAACACATACGCCAGCATAAAGCTAGTGTATTATAGGACTAAGCCTGCTTAATGAAAATAAATAATCGAGAGCTGGTATCTGTCCGGAAAGAACTCAGAACGAATACACTGCCACTTGACCTTATATATAGCCCCAGGTAGTATGCCCAGCCACAGGGAAAGCATCCTAGCAAAATAAACCTTCTAAGAACCATTTTTGAAAATACTTTACACTTCTTTTAAGGGCGAGAGTGCCTTCGGTGTGAAGGTTAAGAAAAATGATAAAATACCTCTTTTTCCTTAAAAGAATCTTAAAGAAGAATGCAGCCTGTACCTCTCTGGGCACTTCTGTAGCGAGAGGCAGCAGTCGCGACTGCCCTTTATGCTGCGGCGCCAGGCTCGGAATCATGGCGAATGACCGCCTCCCACAATCGTTGCCATGGATACAAGCTCTGCTCTTGCTCGCATCTCGGATGACAGTTACACCCGACAATGCAAGCGCCGTGCTCTTTACGAGGCATTTTGTATGTATTGTTTACTTCAATCCTCACAATCTTTACACCAAGGAAGGAGGGTTTTACTCTCCCTATATTCCCAGGGAGGGAGTCACACACCCAGTGAGCTTAATTCGTTTCCCGAGGTGCCCTGGCTTTAAGGAACGGAAGCGTGTGATGTGAACCCAGTACTGTCTCTCGCTGCAAGCTGTGGTCTTAGCCACTTCATGAACTTTACTCTGATTTAAAAGAAACTTTTACACTTGGTACTGTTCACACTATTCAGGCCAGAATGCCCAGTCAAGATGACGTCATGCAGGGCTATGGAAAAAGCCAATGCATGTCCCCAGAGTCCACATGTCAAAAAAATTTTCCATACTAAATCTTTTCCGTATTTCCCATCTTAAATATGAATTCTGAGAAGAGAACATTTGCTGAGATGTCAAATGCATTCAGTAGGAACAGCAGTTGTACAAACTGCGTTTTTAAGCCCTAAAACACTAGAAGGAAATGGGCAGAACCGTTTTATGCTCCCCTGCATGGGTCGCTTTTGATTAAATTTCACGGATTCAGTCAATTAACCGTTTTTTTTAACAGGTATAATTTTAACACAGTGATGTTTTATTCATATAGGAAAATCTTCGTTTGTCAAAAGAGTAAGAGATTATTTTGCTGTCCAAAATTCACCTGACAAAAGTCATTGTTTACATTTTTGCTTTTTGGCATTAATAACATAATGATTTCTACAGTCGTTCCGTATTTTGAGATCTCTTCTGACTCCAGGATTTCATAGAATGAGAAAAGGATTGTTAGGGAAATCGGAAAGTTAAATTAAAAGTTTAATTCCCTGAACAGTCGAAACAATTGTGGGTGAGGAAAAGAAAGAATATTTTCCTCAATAAACGATTCCTTCGAAAAAGGACATACAATTTGTATCATTTGATCCCTAAGCACTTTGTCTTTCGGAAATTATGCATAAAAGTGTTTTATTATTTTTCTCTTAATTTCTACGGTTTACAGAGTAAATGGTTTCAGAAAATAATCTTTCTTGCGATTTAAAAGTAAAAAATGGGAGAAATGATGAATAAGAGGGACATGGTGACAGAGCAAGCCTTTGATACCATTATAATCCTCCTTTCTACACTTACTAGTTTTAATCGTTAGCAGTAACACATTCATTTCTATAAATACTAAAGTGTGAGATAGGGACAAAGTGGTTTATGGAAACACATACGCCAGCATAAAGCTAGTGTATTATAGGACTAAGCCTGCTTAATGAAAATAAATAATCGAGAGCTGGTATCTGTCCGGAAAGAACTCAGAACGAATACACTGCCACTTGACCTTATATATAGCCCCAGGTAGTATGCCCAGCCACAGGGAAAGCATCCTAGCAAAATAAACCTTCTAAGAACCATTTTTGAAAATACTTTACACTTCTTTTAAGGGCGAGAATGCCTTCGGTGTGAAGGTTAAGAAAAATGATAAAATACCTCTTTTTCCTTAAAAGAATCTTAAAGAAGAATGCAGCCTGTACCTCTCTGGGCACTTCTGTAGCGAGAGGCAGCAGTCGCGACTGCCCTTTATGCTGCGGCGCCAGGCTCGGAATCATGGCGAATGACCGCCTCCCACAATCGTTGCCATGGATACAAGCTCTGCTCTTGCTCGCATCTCGGATGACAGTTACACCCGACAATGCAAGCGCCGTGCTCTTTACGAGGCATTTTGTATGTATTGTTTACTTCAATCCTCACAATCTTTACACCAAGGAAGGAGGGTTTTACTCTCCCTATATTCCCAGGGAGGGAGTCACACACCCAGTGAGCTTAATTCGTTTCCCGAGGTGCCCTGGCTTTAAGGAACGGAAGCGTGTGATGTGAACCCAGTACTGTCTCTCGCTGCAAGCTGTGGTCTTAGCCACTTCATGTACTTTACTCTGATTTAAAAGAAACTTTTACACTTGGTACTGTTCACACTATTCAGGCCAGAATGCCCAGTCAAGATGACGTCATGCAGGGCTATGGAAAAAGCCAATGCATGTCCCCAGAGTCCACATGTCAAAAAAATTTTCCATACTAAATCTTTTCCGTATTTCCCATCTTAAATATGAATTCTGAGAAGAGAACATTTGCTGAGATGTCAAATGCATTCAGTAGGAACAGCAGTTGTACAAACTGCGTTTTTAAGCCCTAAAACACTAGAAGGAAATGGGCAGAACCGTTTTATGCTCCCCTGCATGGGTCGCTTTTGATTAAATTTCACGGATTCAGTCAATTAACCGTTTTTTTTAACAGGTATAATTTTAACACAGTGATGTTTTATTCATATAGGAAAATCTTCGTTTGTCAAAAGAGTAAGAGATTATATTGCTGTCCAAAATTCACCTGACAAAAGTCATTGTTTACATTTTTGCTTTTTGGCATTAATAACATAATGATTTCTACAGTCGTTCCGTATTTTGAGATCTCTTCTGACTCCAGGATTTCATAGAATGAGAAAAGGATTGTTAGGGAAATCGGAAAGTTAAATTAAAAGTTTAATTCCCTGAACAGTCGAAACAATTGTGGGTGAGGAAAAGAAAGAATATTTTCCTCAATAAACGATTCCTTCGAAAAAGGACATACAATTTGTATCATTTGATCCCTAAGCACTTTGTCTTTCGGAAATTATGCATAAAAGGATTTTATTATTTTTCTCTTAATTTCTACGGTTTACAGAGTAAATGGTTTCAGAAAATAATCTTTCTTGCGATTTAAAAGTAAAAAATGGGAGAAATGATGAATAAGAGGGACATGGTGACAGAGCAAGCCTTTGATACCATTATAATCCTCCTTTCTACACTTACTAGTTTTAATCGTTAGCAGTAACACATTCATTTCTATAAATACTAAAGTGTGAGATAGGGACAAAGTGGTTTATGGAAACACATACGCCAGCATAAAGCTAGTGTATTATAGGACTAAGCCTGCTTAATGAAAATAAATAATCGAGAGCTGGTATCTGTCCGGAAAGAACTCAGAACGAATACACTGCCACTTGACCTTATATATAGCCCCAGGTAGTATGCCCAGCCACAGGGAAAGCATCCTAGCAAAATAAACCTTCTAAGAACCATTTTTGAAAATACTTTACACTTCTTTTAAGGGCGAGAGTGCCTTCGGTGTGAAGGTTAAGAAAAATGATAAAATACCTCTTTTTCCTTAAAAGAATCTTAAAGAAGAATGCAGCCTGTACCTCTCTGGGCACTTCTGTAGCGAGAGGCAGCAGTCGCGACTGCCCTTTATGCTGCGGCGCCAGGCTCGGAATCATGGCGAATGACCGCCTCCCACAATCGTTGCCATGGATACAAGCTCTGCTCTTGCTCGCATCTCGGATGACAGTTACACCCGACAATGCAAGCGCCGTGCTCTTTACGAGGCATTTTGTATGTATTGTTTACTTCAATCCTCACAATCTTTACACCAAGGAAGGAGGGTTTTACTCTCCCTATATTCCCAGGGAGGGAGTCACACACCCAGTGAGCTTAATTCGTTTCCCGAGGTGCCCTGGCTTTAAGGAACGGAAGCGTGTGATGTGAACCCAGTACTGTCTCTCGCTGCAAGCTGTGGTCTTAGCCACTTCATGTACTTTACTCTGATTTAAAAGAAACTTTTACACTTGGTACTGTTCACACTATTCAGGCCAGAAAGCCCAGTCAAGATGACGTCATGCAGGGCTATGGAAAAAGCCAATGCATGTCCCCAGAGTCCACATGTCAAAAAAATTTTCCATACTAAATCTTTTCCGTATTTCCCATCTTAAATATGAATTCTGAGAAGAGAACATTTGCTGAGATGTCAAATGCATTCAGTAGGAACAGCAGTTGTACAAACTGCGTTTTTAAGCCCTAAAACACTAGAAGGAAATGGGCAGAACCGTTTTATGCTCCCCTGCATGGGTCGCTTTTGATTAAATTTCACGGATTCAGTCAATTAACCGTTTTTTTTAACAGGTATAATTTTAACACAGTGATGTTTTATTCATATAGGAAAATCTTCGTTTGTCAAAAGAGTAAGAGATTATATTGCTGTCCAAAATTCACCTGACAAAAGTCATTGTTTACATTTTTGCTTTTTGGCATTAATAACATAATGATTTCTACAGTCGTTCCGTATTTTGAGATCTCTTCTGACTCCAGGATTTCATAGAATGAGAAAAGGATTGTTAGGGAAATCGGAAAGTTAAATTAAAAGTTTAATTCCCTGAACAGTCGAAACAATTGTGGGTGAGGAAAAGAAAGAATATTTTCCTCAATAAACGATTCCTTCGAAAAAGGACATACAATTTGTATCATTTGATCCCTAAGCACTTTGTCTTTCGGAAATTATGCATAAAAGGATTTTATTATTTTTCTCTTAATTTCTACGGTTTACAGAGTAAATGGTTTCAGAAAATAATCTTTCTTGCGATTTAAAAGTAAAAAATGGGAGAAATGATGAATAAGAGGGACATGGTGACAGAGCAAGCCTTTGATACCATTATAATCCTCCTTTCTACACTTACTAGTTTTAATCGTTAGCAGTAACACATTCATTTCTATAAATACTAAAGTGTGAGATAGGGACAAAGTGGTTTATGGAAACACATACGCCAGCATAAAGCTAGTGTATTATAGGACTAAGCCTGCTTAATGAAAATAAATAATCGAGAGCTGGTATCTGTCCGGAAAGAACTCAGAACGAATACACTGCCACTTGACCTTATATATAGCCCCAGGTAGTATGCCCAGCCACAGGGAAAGCATCCTAGCAAAATAAACCTTCTAAGAACCATTTTTGAAAATACTTTACACTTCTTTTAAGGGCGAGAGTGCCTTCGGTGTGAAGGTTAAGAAAAATGATAAAATACCTCTTTTTCCTTAAAAGAATCTTAAAGAAGAATGCAGCCTGTACCTCTCTGGGCACTTCTGTAGCGAGAGGCAGCAGTCGCGACTGCCCTTTATGCTGCGGCGCCAGGCTCGGAATCATGGCGAATGACCGCCTCCCACAATCGTTGCCATGGATACAAGCTCTGCTCTTGCTCGCATCTCGGATGACAGTTACACCCGACAATGCAAGCGCCGTGCTCTTTACGAGGCATTTTGTATGTATTGTTTACTTCAATCCTCACAATCTTTACACCAAGGAAGGAGGGTTTTACTCTCCCTATATTCCCAGGGAGGGAGTCACACACCCAGTGAGCTTAATTCGTTTCCCGAGGTGCCCTGGCTTTAAGGAACGGAAGCGTGTGATGTGAACCCAGTACTGTCTCTCGCTGCAAGCTGTGGTCTTAGCCACTTCATGTACTTTACTCTGATTTAAAAGAAACTTTTACACTTGGTACTGTTCACACTATTCAGGCCAGAAAGCCCAGTCAAGATGACGTCATGCAGGGCTATGGAAAAAGCCAATGCATGTCCCCAGAGTCCACATGTCAAAAAAATTTTCCATACTAAATCTTTTCCGTATTTCCCATCTTAAATATGAATTCTGAGAAGAGAACATTTGCTGAGATGTCAAATGCATTCAGTAGGAACAGCAGTTGTACAAACTGCGTTTTTAAGCCCTAAAACACTAGAAGGAAATGGGCAGAACCGTTTTATGCTCCCCTGCATGGGTCGCTTTTGATTAAATTTCACGGATTCAGTCAATTAACCGTTTTTTTTAACAGGTATAATTTTAACACAGTGATGTTTTATTCATATAGGAAAATCTTCGTTTGTCAAAAGAGTAAGAGATTATTTTGCTGTCCAAAATTCACCTGACAAAAGTCATTGTTTACATTTTTGCTTTTTGGCATTAATAACATAATGATTTCTACAGTCGTTCCGTATTTTGAGATCTCTTCTGACTCCAGGATTTCATAGAATGAGAAAAGGATTGTTAGGGAAATCGGAAAGTTAAATTAAAAGTTTAATTCCCTGAACAGTCGAAACAATTGTGGGTGAGGAAAAGAAAGAATATTTTCCTCAATAAACGATTCCTTCGAAAAAGGACATACAATTTGTATCATTTGATCCCTAAGCACTTTGTCTTTCGGAAATTATGCATAAAAGGATTTTATTATTTTTCTCTTAATTTCTACGGTTTACAGAGTAAATGGTTTCAGAAAATAATCTTTCTTGCGATTTAAAAGTAAAAAATGGGAGAAATGATGAATAAGAGGGACATGGTGACAGAGCAAGCCTTTGATACCATTATAATCCTCCTTTCTACACTTACTAGTTTTAATCGTTAGCAGTAACACATTCATTTCTATAAATACTAAAGTGTGAGATAGGGACAAAGTGGTTTATGGAAACACATACGCCAGCATAAAGCTAGTGTATTATAGGACTAAGCCTGCTTAATGAAAATAAATAATCGAGAGCTGGTATCTGTCCGGAAAGAACTCAGAACGAATACACTGCCACTTGACCTTATATATAGCCCCAGGTAGTATGCCCAGCCACAGGGAAAGCATCCTAGCAAAATAAACCTTCTAAGAACCATTTTTGAAAATACTTTACACTTCTTTTAAGGGCGAGAATGCCTTCGGTGTGAAGGTTAAGAAAAATGATAAAATACCTCTTTTTCCTTAAAAGAATCTTAAAGAAGAATGCAGCCTGTACCTCTCTGGGCACTTCTGTAGCGAGAGGCAGCAGTCGCGACTGCCCTTTATGCTGCGGCGCCAGGCTCGGAATCATGGCGAATGACCGCCTCCCACAATCGTTGCCATGGATACAAGCTCTGCTCTTGCTCGCATCTCGGATGACAGTTACACCCGACAATGCAAGCGCCGTGCTCTTTACGAGGCATTTTGTATGTATTGTTTACTTCAATCCTCACAATCTTTACACCAAGGAAGGAGGGTTTTACTCTCCCTATATTCCCAGGGAGGGAGTCACACACCCAGTGAGCTTAATTCGTTTCCCGAGGTGCCCTGGCTTTAAGGAACGGAAGCGTGTGATGTGAACCCAGTACTGTCTCTCGCTGCAAGCTGTGGTCTTAGCCACTTCATGTACTTTACTCTGATTTAAAAGAAACTTTTACACTTGGTACTGTTCACACTATTCAGGCCAGAATGCCCAGTCAAGATGACGTCATGCAGGGCTATGGAAAAAGCCAATGCATGTCCCCAGAGTCCACATGTCAAAAAAATTTTCCATACTAAATCTTTTCCGTATTTCCCATCTTAAATATGAATTCTGAGAAGAGAACATTTGCTGAGATGTCAAATGCATTCAGTAGGAACAGCAGTTGTACAAACTGCGTTTTTAAGCCCTAAAACACTAGAAGGAAATGGGCAGAACCGTTTTATGCTCCCCTGCATGGGTCGCTTTTGATTAAATTTCACGGATTCAGTCAATTAACCGTTTTTTTTAACAGGTATAATTTTAACACAGTGATGTTTTATTCATATAGGAAAATCTTCGTTTGTCAAAAGAGTAAGAGATTATATTGCTGTCCAAAATTCACCTGACAAAAGTCATTGTTTACATTTTTGCTTTTTGGCATTAATAACATAATGATTTCTACAGTCGTTCCGTATTTTGAGATCTCTTCTGACTCCAGGATTTCATAGAATGAGAAAAGGATTGTTAGGGAAATCGGAAAGTTAAATTAAAAGTTTAATTCCCTGAACAGTCGAAACAATTGTGGGTGAGGAAAAGAAAGAATATTTTCCTCAATAAACGATTCCTTCGAAAAAGGACATACAATTTGTATCATTTGATCCCTAAGCACTTTGTCTTTCGGAAATTATGCATAAAAGGATTTTATTATTTTTCTCTTAATTTCTACGGTTTACAGAGTAAATGGTTTCAGAAAATAATCTTTCTTGCGATTTAAAAGTAAAAAATGGGAGAAATGATGAATAAGAGGGACATGGTGACAGAGCAAGCCTTTGATACCATTATAATCCTCCTTTCTACACTTACTAGTTTTAATCGTTAGCAGTAACACATTCATTTCTATAAATACTAAAGTGTGAGATAGGGACAAAGTGGTTTATGGAAACACATACGCCAGCATAAAGCTAGTGTATTATAGGACTAAGCCTGCTTAATGAAAATAAATAATCGAGAGCTGGTATCTGTCCGGAAAGAACTCAGAACGAATACACTGCCACTTGACCTTATATATAGCCCCAGGTAGTATGCCCAGCCACAGGGAAAGCATCCTAGCAAAATAAACCTTCTAAGAACCATTTTTGAAAATACTTTACACTTCTTTTAAGGGCGAGAGTGCCTTCGGTGTGAAGGTTAAGAAAAATGATAAAATACCTCTTTTTCCTTAAAAGAATCTTAAAGAAGAATGCAGCCTGTACCTCTCTGGGCACTTCTGTAGCGAGAGGCAGCAGTCGCGACTGCCCTTTATGCTGCGGCGCCAGGCTCGGAATCATGGCGAATGACCGCCTCCCACAATCGTTGCCATGGATACAAGCTCTGCTCTTGCTCGCATCTCGGATGACAGTTACACCCGACAATGCAAGCGCCGTGCTCTTTACGAGGCATTTTGTATGTATTGTTTACTTCAATCCTCACAATCTTTACACCAAGGAAGGAGGGTTTTACTCTCCCTATATTCCCAGGGAGGGAGTCACACACCCAGTGAGCTTAATTCGTTTCCCGAGGTGCCCTGGCTTTAAGGAACGGAAGCGTGTGATGTGAACCCAGTACTGTCTCTCGCTGCAAGCTGTGGTCTTAGCCACTTCATGTACTTTACTCTGATTTAAAAGAAACTTTTACACTTGGTACTGTTCACACTATTCAGGCCAGAAAGCCCAGTCAAGATGACGTCATGCAGGGCTATGGAAAAAGCCAATGCATGTCCCCAGAGTCCACATGTCAAAAAAATTTTCCATACTAAATCTTTTCCGTATTTCCCATCTTAAATATGAATTCTGAGAAGAGAACATTTGCTGAGATGTCAAATGCATTCAGTAGGAACAGCAGTTGTACAAACTGCGTTTTTAAGCCCTAAAACACTAGAAGGAAATGGGCAGAACCGTTTTATGCTCCCCTGCATGGGTCGCTTTTGATTAAATTTCACGGATTCAGTCAATTAACCGTTTTTTTTAACAGGTATAATTTTAACACAGTGATGTTTTATTCATATAGGAAAATCTTCGTTTGTCAAAAGAGTAAGAGATTATTTTGCTGTCCAAAATTCACCTGACAAAAGTCATTGTTTACATTTTTGCTTTTTGGCATTAATAACATAATGATTTCTACAGTCGTTCCGTATTTTGAGATCTCTTCTGACTCCAGGATTTCATAGAATGAGAAAAGGATTGTTAGGGAAATCGGAAAGTTAAATTAAAAGTTTAATTCCCTGAACAGTCGAAACAATTGTGGGTGAGGAAAAGAAAGAATATTTTCCTCAATAAACGATTCCTTCGAAAAAGGACATACAATTTGTATCATTTGATCCCTAAGCACTTTGTCTTTCGGAAATTATGCATAAAAGGATTTTATTATTTTTCTCTTAATTTCTACGGTTTACAGAGTAAATGGTTTCAGAAAATAATCTTTCTTGCGATTTAAAAGTAAAAAATGGGAGAAATGATGAATAAGAGGGACATGGTGACAGAGCAAGCCTTTGATACCATTATAATCCTCCTTTCTACACTTACTAGTTTTAATCGTTAGCAGTAACACATTCATTTCTATAAATACTAAAGTGTGAGATAGGGACAAAGTGGTTTATGGAAACACATACGCCAGCATAAAGCTAGTGTATTATAGGACTAAGCCTGCTTAATGAAAATAAATAATCGAGAGCTGGTATCTGTCCGGAAAGAACTCAGAACGAATACACTGCCACTTGACCTTATATATAGCCCCAGGTAGTATGCCCAGCCACAGGGAAAGCATCCTAGCAAAATAAACCTTCTAAGAACCATTTTTGAAAATACTTTACACTTCTTTTAAGGGCGAGAATGCCTTCGGTGTGAAGGTTAAGAAAAATGATAAAATACCTCTTTTTCCTTAAAAGAATCTTAAAGAAGAATGCAGCCTGTACCTCTCTGGGCACTTCTGTAGCGAGAGGCAGCAGTCGCGACTGCCCTTTATGCTGCGGCGCCAGGCTCGGAATCATGGCGAATGACCGCCTCCCACAATCGTTGCCATGGATACAAGCTCTGCTCTTGCTCGCATCTCGGATGACAGTTACACCCGACAATGCAAGCGCCGTGCTCTTTACGAGGCATTTTGTATGTATTGTTTACTTCAATCCTCACAATCTTTACACCAAGGAAGGAGGGTTTTACTCTCCCTATATTCCCAGGGAGGGAGTCACACACCCAGTGAGCTTAATTCGTTTCCCGAGGTGCCCTGGCTTTAAGGAACGGAAGCGTGTGATGTGAACCCAGTACTGTCTCTCGCTGCAAGCTGTGGTCTTAGCCACTTCATGTACTTTACTCTGATTTAAAAGAAACTTTTACACTTGGTACTGTTCACACTATTCAGGCCAGAATGCCCAGTCAAGATGACGTCATGCAGGGCTATGGAAAAAGCCAATGCATGTCCCCAGAGTCCACATGTCAAAAAAATTTTCCATACTAAATCTTTTCCGTATTTCCCATCTTAAATATGAATTCTGAGAAGAGAACATTTGCTGAGATGTCAAATGCATTCAGTAGGAACAGCAGTTGTACAAACTGCGTTTTTAAGCCCTAAAACACTAGAAGGAAATGGGCAGAACCGTTTTATGCTCCCCTGCATGGGTCGCTTTTGATTAAATTTCACGGATTCAGTCAATTAACCGTTTTTTTTAACAGGTATAATTTTAACACAGTGATGTTTTATTCATATAGGAAAATCTTCGTTTGTCAAAAGAGTAAGAGATTATATTGCTGTCCAAAATTCACCTGACAAAAGTCATTGTTTACATTTTTGCTTTTTGGCATTAATAACATAATGATTTCTACAGTCGTTCCGTATTTTGAGATCTCTTCTGACTCCAGGATTTCATAGAATGAGAAAAGGATTGTTAGGGAAATCGGAAAGTTAAATTAAAAGTTTAATTCCCTGAACAGTCGAAACAATTGTGGGTGAGGAAAAGAAAGAATATTTTCCTCAATAAACGATTCCTTCGAAAAAGGACATACAATTTGTATCATTTGATCCCTAAGCACTTTGTCTTTCGGAAATTATGCATAAAAGGATTTTATTATTTTTCTCTTAATTTCTACGGTTTACAGAGTAAATGGTTTCAGAAAATAATCTTTCTTGCGATTTAAAAGTAAAAAATGGGAGAAATGATGAATAAGAGGGACATGGTGACAGAGCAAGCCTTTGATACCATTATAATCCTCCTTTCTACACTTACTAGTTTTAATCGTTAGCAGTAACACATTCATTTCTATAAATACTAAAGTGTGAGATAGGGACAAAGTGGTTTATGGAAACACATACGCCAGCATAAAGCTAGTGTATTATAGGACTAAGCCTGCTTAATGAAAATAAATAATCGAGAGCTGGTATCTGTCCGGAAAGAACTCAGAACGAATACACTGCCACTTGACCTTATATATAGCCCCAGGTAGTATGCCCAGCCACAGGGAAAGCATCCTAGCAAAATAAACCTTCTAAGAACCATTTTTGAAAATACTTTACACTTCTTTTAAGGGCGAGAGTGCCTTCGGTGTGAAGGTTAAGAAAAATGATAAAATACCTCTTTTTCCTTAAAAGAATCTTAAAGAAGAATGCAGCCTGTACCTCTCTGGGCACTTCTGTAGCGAGAGGCAGCAGTCGCGACTGCCCTTTATGCTGCGGCGCCAGGCTCGGAATCATGGCGAATGACCGCCTCCCACAATCGTTGCCATGGATACAAGCTCTGCTCTTGCTCGCATCTCGGATGACAGTTACACCCGACAATGCAAGCGCCGTGCTCTTTACGAGGCATTTTGTATGTATTGTTTACTTCAATCCTCACAATCTTTACACCAAGGAAGGAGGGTTTTACTCTCCCTATATTCCCAGGGAGGGAGTCACACACCCAGTGAGCTTAATTCGTTTCCCGAGGTGCCCTGGCTTTAAGGAACGGAAGCGTGTGATGTGAACCCAGTACTGTCTCTCGCTGCAAGCTGTGGTCTTAGCCACTTCATGTACTTTACTCTGATTTAAAAGAAACTTTTACACTTGGTACTGTTCACACTATTCAGGCCAGAAAGCCCAGTCAAGATGACGTCATGCAGGGCTATGGAAAAAGCCAATGCATGTCCCCAGAGTCCACATGTCAAAAAAATTTTCCATACTAAATCTTTTCCGTATTTCCCATCTTAAATATGAATTCTGAGAAGAGAACATTTGCTGAGATGTCAAATGCATTCAGTAGGAACAGCAGTTGTACAAACTGCGTTTTTAAGCCCTAAAACACTAGAAGGAAATGGGCAGAACCGTTTTATGCTCCCCTGCATGGGTCGCTTTTGATTAAATTTCACGGATTCAGTCAATTAACCGTTTTTTTTAACAGGTATAATTTTAACACAGTGATGTTTTATTCATATAGGAAAATCTTCGTTTGTCAAAAGAGTAAGAGATTATTTTGCTGTCCAAAATTCACCTGACAAAAGTCATTGTTTACATTTTTGCTTTTTGGCATTAATAACATAATGATTTCTACAGTCGTTCCGTATTTTGAGATCTCTTCTGACTCCAGGATTTCATAGAATGAGAAAAGGATTGTTAGGGAAATCGGAAAGTTAAATTAAAAGTTTAATTCCCTGAACAGTCGAAACAATTGTGGGTGAGGAAAAGAAAGAATATTTTCCTCAATAAACGATTCCTTCGAAAAAGGACATACAATTTGTATCATTTGATCCCTAAGCACTTTGTCTTTCGGAAATTATGCATAAAAGGATTTTATTATTTTTCTCTTAATTTCTACGGTTTACAGAGTAAATGGTTTCAGAAAATAATCTTTCTTGCGATTTAAAAGTAAAAAATGGGAGAAATGATGAATAAGAGGGACATGGTGACAGAGCAAGCCTTTGATACCATTATAATCCTCCTTTCTACACTTACTAGTTTTAATCGTTAGCAGTAACACATTCATTTCTATAAATACTAAAGTGTGAGATAGGGACAAAGTGGTTTATGGAAACACATACGCCAGCATAAAGCTAGTGTATTATAGGACTAAGCCTGCTTAATGAAAATAAATAATCGAGAGCTGGTATCTGTCCGGAAAGAACTCAGAACGAATACACTGCCACTTGACCTTATATATAGCCCCAGGTAGTATGCCCAGCCACAGGGAAAGCATCCTAGCAAAATAAACCTTCTAAGAACCATTTTTGAAAATACTTTACACTTCTTTTAAGGGCGAGAATGCCTTCGGTGTGAAGGTTAAGAAAAATGATAAAATACCTCTTTTTCCTTAAAAGAATCTTAAAGAAGAATGCAGCCTGTACCTCTCTGGGCACTTCTGTAGCGAGAGGCAGCAGTCGCGACTGCCCTTTATGCTGCGGCGCCAGGCTCGGAATCATGGCGAATGACCGCCTCCCACAATCGTTGCCATGGATACAAGCTCTGCTCTTGCTCGCATCTCGGATGACAGTTACACCCGACAATGCAAGCGCCGTGCTCTTTACGAGGCATTTTGTATGTATTGTTTACTTCAATCCTCACAATCTTTACACCAAGGAAGGAGGGTTTTACTCTCCCTATATTCCCAGGGAGGGAGTCACACACCCAGTGAGCTTAATTCGTTTCCCGAGGTGCCCTGGCTTTAAGGAACGGAAGCGTGTGATGTGAACCCAGTACTGTCTCTCGCTGCAAGCTGTGGTCTTAGCCACTTCATATACTTTACTCTGATTTAAAAGAAACTTTTACACTTGGTACTGTTCACACTATTCAGGCCAGAAAGCCCAGTCAAGATGACGTCATGCAGGGCTTTGGAAAAAGCCAATGCATGTCCCCAGAGTCCACATGTCAAAAAAATTTTCCATACTAAATCTTTTCCGTATTTCCCATCTTAAATATGAATTCTGAGAAGAGAACATTTGCTGAGATGTCAAATGCATTCAGTAGGAACAGCAGTTGTACAAACTGCGTTTTTAAGCCCTAAAACACTAGAAGGAAATGGGCAGAACCGTTTTATGCTCCCCTGCATGGGTCGCTTTTGATTAAATTTCACGGATTCAGTCAATTAACCGTTTTTTTTAACAGGTATAATTTTAACACAGTGATGTTTTATTCATATAGGAAAATCTTCGTTTGTCAAAAGAGTAAGAGATTATTTTGCTGTCCAAAATTCACCTGACAAAAGTCATTGTTTGCATTTTTGCTTTTTGGCATTAATAACATAATGATTTCTACAGTCGTTCCGTATTTTGAGATCTCTTCTGACTCCAGGATTTCATAGAATGAGAAAAGGATTGTTAGGGAAATCGGAAAGTTAAATTAAAAGTTTAATTCCCTGAACAGTCGAAACAATTGTGGGTGAGGAAAAGAAAGAATATTTTCCTCAATAAACGATTCCTTCGAAAAAGGACATACAATTTGTATCATTTGATCCCTAAGCACTTTGTCTTTTGGAAATTATGCATAAAAGGGTTTTATTATTTTTCTCTTAATTTCTACGGTTTACAGAGTAAATGGTTTCAGAAAATAATCTTTCTTGCGATTTAAAAGTAAAAAATGGGAGAAATGATGAATAAGAGGGACATGGTGACAGAGCAAGCCTTTGATACCATTATAATCCTCCTTTCTACACTTACTAGTTTTAATCGTTAGCAGTAACACATTCATTTCTATAAATACTAAAGTGTGAGATAGGGACAAAGTGGTTTATGGAAACACATACGCCAGCATAAAGCTAGTGTATTATAGGACTAAGCCTGCTTAATGAAAATAAATAATCGAGAGCTGGTATCTGTCCGGAAAGAACTCAGAACGAATACACTGCCACTTGACCTTATATATAGCCCCAGGTAGTATGCCCAGCCACAGGGAAAGCATCCTAGCAAAATAAACCTTCTAAGAACCATTTTTGAAAATACTTTACACTTCTTTTAAGGGCGAGAATGCCTTCGGTGTGAAGGTTAAGAAAAATGATAAAATACCTCTTTTTCCTTAAAAGAATCTTAAAGAAGAATGCAGCCTGTACCTCTCTGGGCACTTCTGTAGCGAGAGGCAGCAGTCGCGACTGCCCTTTATGCTGCGGCGCCAGGCTCGGAATCATGGCGAATGACCGCCTCCCACAATCGTTGCCATGGATACAAGCTCTGCTCTTGCTCGCATCTCGCATCTCGGATGACAGTTACACCCGACAATGCAAGCGCCGTGCTCTTTACGAGGCATTTTGTATGTATTGTTTACTTCAATCCTCACAATCTTTACACCAAGGAAGGAGGGTTTTACTCTCCCTATATTCCCAGGGAGGGAGTCACACACCCAGTGAGCTTAATTCGTTTCCCGAGGTGCCCTGGCTTTAAGGAACGGAAGCGTGTGATGTGAACCCAGTACTGTCTCTCGCTGCAAGCTGTGGTCTTAGCCACTTCATGTACTTTACTCTGATTTAAAAGAAACTTTTACACTTGGTACTGTTCACACTATTCAGGCCAGAAAGCCCAGTCAAGATGACGTCATGCAGGGCTATGGAAAAAGCCAATGCATGTCCCCAGAGTCCACATGTCAAAAAAATTTTCCATACTAAATCTTTTCCGTATTTCCCATCTTAAATATGAATTCTGAGAAGAGAACATTTGCTGAGATGTCAAATGCATTCAGTAGGAACAGCAGTTGTACAAACTGCGTTTTTAAGCCCTAAAACACTAGAAGGAAATGGGCAGAACCGTTTTATGCTCCCCTGCATGGGTCGCTTTTGATTAAATTTCACGGATTCAGTCAATTAACCGTTTTTTTTAACAGGTATAATTTTAACACAGTGATGTTTTATTCATATAGGAAAATCTTCGTTTGTCAAAAGAGTAAGAGATTATTTTGCTGTCCAAAATTCACCTGACAAAAGTCATTGTTTGCATTTTTGCTTTTTGGCATTAATAACATAATGATTTCTACAGTCGTTCCGTATTTTGAGATCTCTTCTGACTCCAGGATTTCATAGAATGAGAAAAGGATTGTTAGGGAAATCGGAAAGTTAAATTAAAAGTTTAATTCCCTGAACAGTCGAAACAATTGTGGGTGAGGAAAAGAAAGAATATTTTCCTCAATAAACGATTCCTTCGAAAAAGGACATACAATTTGTATCATTTGATCCCTAAGCACTTTGTCTTTCGGAAATTATGCATAAAAGGGTTTTATTATTTTTCTCTTAATTTCTACGGTTTACAGAGTAAATGGTTTCAGAAAATAATCTTTCTTGCGATTTTAAAGTAAAAAATGGGAGAAATGATGAATAAGAGGGACATGGTGACAGAGCAAGCCTTTGATACCATTATAATCCTCCTTTCTACACTTACTAGTTTTAATCGTTAGCAGTAACACATTCATTTCTATAAATACTAAAGTGTGAGATAGGGACAAAGTGGTTTATGGAAACACATACGCCAGCATAAAGCTAGTGTATTATAGGACTAAGCCTGCTTAATGAAAATAAATAATCGAGAGCTGGTATCTGTCCGGAAAGAACTCAGAACGAATACACTGCCACTTGACCTTATATATAGCCCCAGGTAGTATGCCCAGCCACAGGGAAAGCATCCTAGCAAAATAAACCTTCTAAGAACCATTTTTGAAAATACTTTACACTTCTTTTAAGGGCGAGAATGCCTTCGGTGTGAAGGTTAAGAAAAATGATAAAATACCTCTTTTTCCTTAAAAGAATCTTAAAGAAGAATGCAGCCTGTACCTCTCTGGGCACTTCTGTAGCGAGAGGCAGCAGTCGCGACTGCCCTTTATGCTGCGGCGCCAGGCTCGGAATCATGGCGAATGACCGCCTCCCACAATCGTTGCCATGGATACAAGCTCTGCTCTTGCTCGCATCTCGCATCTCGGATGACAGTTACACCCGACAATGCAAGCGCCGTGCTCTTTACGAGGCATTTTGTATGTATTGTTTACTTCAATCCTCACAATCTTTACACCAAGGAAGGAGGGTTTTACTCTCCCTATATTCCCAGGGAGGGAGTCACACACCCAGTGAGCTTAATTCGTTTCCCGAGGTGCCCTGGCTTTAAGGAACGGAAGCGTGTGATGTGAACCCAGTACTGTCTCTCGCTGCAAGCTGTGGTCTTAGCCACTTCATGTACTTTACTCTGATTTAAAAGAAACTTTTACACTTGGTACTGTTCACACTATTCAGGCCAGAATGCCCAGTCAAGATGACGTCATGCAGGGCTATGGAAAAAGCCAATGCATGTCCCCAGAGTCCACATGTCAAAAAAATTTTCCATACTAAATCTTTTCCGTATTTCCCATCTTAAATATGAATTCTGAGAAGAGAACATTTGCTGAGATGTCAAATGCATTCAGTAGGAACAGCAGTTGTACAAACTGCGTTTTTAAGCCCTAAAACACTAGAAGGAAATGGGCAGAACCGTTTTATGCTCCCCTGCATGGGTCGCTTTTGATTAAATTTCACGGATTCAGTCAATTAACCGTTTTTTTTAACAGGTATAATTTTAACACAGTGATGTTTTATTCATATAGGAAAATCTTCGTTTGTCAAAAGAGTAAGAGATTATATTGCTGTCCAAAATTCACCTGACAAAAGTCATTGTTTACATTTTTGCTTTTTGGCATTAATAACATAATGATTTCTACAGTCGTTCCGTATTTTGAGATCTCTTCTGACTCCAGGATTTCATAGAATGAGAAAAGGATTGTTAGGGAAATCGGAAAGTTAAATTAAAAGTTTAATTCCCTGAACAGTCGAAACAATTGTGGGTGAGGAAAAGAAAGAATATTTTCCTCAATAAACGATTCCTTCGAAAAAGGACATACAATTTGTATCATTTGATCCCTAAGCACTTTGTCTTTCGGAAATTATGCATAAAAGGATTTTATTATTTTTCTCTTAATTTCTACGGTTTACAGAGTAAATGGTTTCAGAAAATAATCTTTCTTGCGATTTAAAAGTAAAAAATGGGAGAAATGATGAATAAGAGGGACATGGTGACAGAGCAAGCCTTTGATACCATTATAATCCTCCTTTCTACACTTACTAGTTTTAATCGTTAGCAGTAACACATTCATTTCTATAAATACTAAAGTGTGAGATAGGGACAAAGTGGTTTATGGAAACACATACGCCAGCATAAAGCTAGTGTATTATAGGACTAAGCCTGCTTAATGAAAATAAATAATCGAGAGCTGGTATCTGTCCGGAAAGAACTCAGAACGAATACACTGCCACTTGACCTTATATATAGCCCCAGGTAGTATGCCCAGCCACAGGGAAAGCATCCTAGCAAAATAAACCTTCTAAGAACCATTTTTGAAAATACTTTACACTTCTTTTAAGGGCGAGAGTGCCTTCGGTGTGAAGGTTAAGAAAAATGATAAAATACCTCTTTTTCCTTAAAAGAATCTTAAAGAAGAATGCAGCCTGTACCTCTCTGGGCACTTCTGTAGCGAGAGGCAGCAGTCGCGACTGCCCTTTATGCTGCGGCGCCAGGCTCGGAATCATGGCGAATGACCGCCTCCCACAATCGTTGCCATGGATACAAGCTCTGCTCTTGCTCGCATCTCGGATGACAGTTACACCCGACAATGCAAGCGCCGTGCTCTTTACGAGGCATTTTGTATGTATTGTTTACTTCAATCCTCACAATCTTTACACCAAGGAAGGAGGGTTTTACTCTCCCTATATTCCCAGGGAGGGAGTCACACACCCAGTGAGCTTAATTCGTTTCCCGAGGTGCCCTGGCTTTAAGGAACGGAAGCGTGTGATGTGAACCCAGTACTGTCTCTCGCTGCAAGCTGTGGTCTTAGCCACTTCATGTACTTTACTCTGATTTAAAAGAAACTTTTACACTTGGTACTGTTCACACTATTCAGGCCAGAAAGCCCAGTCAAGATGACGTCATGCAGGGCTATGGAAAAAGCCAATGCATGTCCCCAGAGTCCACATGTCAAAAAAATTTTCCATACTAAATCTTTTCCGTATTTCCCATCTTAAATATGAATTCTGAGAAGAGAACATTTGCTGAGATGTCAAATGCATTCAGTAGGAACAGCAGTTGTACAAACTGCGTTTTTAAGCCCTAAAACACTAGAAGGAAATGGGCAGAACCGTTTTATGCTCCCCTGCATGGGTCGCTTTTGATTAAATTTCACGGATTCAGTCAATTAACCGTTTTTTTTAACAGGTATAATTTTAACACAGTGATGTTTTATTCATATAGGAAAATCTTCGTTTGTCAAAAGAGTAAGAGATTATTTTGCTGTCCAAAATTCACCTGACAAAAGTCATTGTTTACATTTTTGCTTTTTGGCATTAATAACATAATGATTTCTACAGTCGTTCCGTATTTTGAGATCTCTTCTGACTCCAGGATTTCATAGAATGAGAAAAGGATTGTTAGGGAAATCGGAAAGTTAAATTAAAAGTTTAATTCCCTGAACAGTCGAAACAATTGTGGGTGAGGAAAAGAAAGAATATTTTCCTCAATAAACGATTCCTTCGAAAAAGGACATACAATTTGTATCATTTGATCCCTAAGCACTTTGTCTTTCGGAAATTATGCATAAAAGGATTTTATTATTTTTCTCTTAATTTCTACGGTTTACAGAGTAAATGGTTTCAGAAAATAATCTTTCTTGCGATTTAAAAGTAAAAAATGGGAGAAATGATGAATAAGAGGGACATGGTGACAGAGCAAGCCTTTGATACCATTATAATCCTCCTTTCTACACTTACTAGTTTTAATCGTTAGCAGTAACACATTCATTTCTATAAATACTAAAGTGTGAGATAGGGACAAAGTGGTTTATGGAAACACATACGCCAGCATAAAGCTAGTGTATTATAGGACTAAGCCTGCTTAATGAAAATAAATAATCGAGAGCTGGTATCTGTCCGGAAAGAACTCAGAACGAATACACTGCCACTTGACCTTATATATAGCCCCAGGTAGTATGCCCAGCCACAGGGAAAGCATCCTAGCAAAATAAACCTTCTAAGAACCATTTTTGAAAATACTTTACACTTCTTTTAAGGGCGAGAATGCCTTCGGTGTGAAGGTTAAGAAAAATGATAAAATACCTCTTTTTCCTTAAAAGAATCTTAAAGAAGAATGCAGCCTGTACCTCTCTGGGCACTTCTGTAGCGAGAGGCAGCAGTCGCGACTGCCCTTTATGCTGCGGCGCCAGGCTCGGAATCATGGCGAATGACCGCCTCCCACAATCGTTGCCATGGATACAAGCTCTGCTCTTGCTCGCATCTCGGATGACAGTTACACCCGACAATGCAAGCGCCGTGCTCTTTACGAGGCATTTTGTATGTATTGTTTACTTCAATCCTCACAATCTTTACACCAAGGAAGGAGGGTTTTACTCTCCCTATATTCCCAGGGAGGGAGTCACACACCCAGTGAGCTTAATTCGTTTCCCGAGGTGCCCTGGCTTTAAGGAACGGAAGCGTGTGATGTGAACCCAGTACTGTCTCTCGCTGCAAGCTGTGGTCTTAGCCACTTCATATACTTTACTCTGATTTAAAAGAAACTTTTACACTTGGTACTGTTCACACTATTCAGGCCAGAAAGCCCAGTCAAGATGACGTCATGCAGGGCTTTGGAAAAAGCCAATGCATGTCCCCAGAGTCCACATGTCAAAAAAATTTTCCATACTAAATCTTTTCCGTATTTCCCATCTTAAATATGAATTCTGAGAAGAGAACATTTGCTGAGATGTCAAATGCATTCAGTAGGAACAGCAGTTGTACAAACTGCGTTTTTAAGCCCTAAAACACTAGAAGGAAATGGGCAGAACCGTTTTATGCTCCCCTGCATGGGTCGCTTTTGATTAAATTTCACGGATTCAGTCAATTAACCGTTTTTTTTAACAGGTATAATTTTAACACAGTGATGTTTTATTCATATAGGAAAATCTTCGTTTGTCAAAAGAGTAAGAGATTATTTTGCTGTCCAAAATTCACCTGACAAAAGTCATTGTTTGCATTTTTGCTTTTTGGCATTAATAACATAATGATTTCTACAGTCGTTCCGTATTTTGAGATCTCTTCTGACTCCAGGATTTCATAGAATGAGAAAAGGATTGTTAGGGAAATCGGAAAGTTAAATTAAAAGTTTAATTCCCTGAACAGTCGAAACAATTGTGGGTGAGGAAAAGAAAGAATATTTTCCTCAATAAACGATTCCTTCGAAAAAGGACATACAATTTGTATCATTTGATCCCTAAGCACTTTGTCTTTTGGAAATTATGCATAAAAGGGTTTTATTATTTTTCTCTTAATTTCTACGGTTTACAGAGTAAATGGTTTCAGAAAATAATCTTTCTTGCGATTTAAAAGTAAAAAATGGGAGAAATGATGAATAAGAGGGACATGGTGACAGAGCAAGCCTTTGATACCATTATAATCCTCCTTTCTACACTTACTAGTTTTAATCGTTAGCAGTAACACATTCATTTCTATAAATACTAAAGTGTGAGATAGGGACAAAGTGGTTTATGGAAACACATACGCCAGCATAAAGCTAGTGTATTATAGGACTAAGCCTGCTTAATGAAAATAAATAATCGAGAGCTGGTATCTGTCCGGAAAGAACTCAGAACGAATACACTGCCACTTGACCTTATATATAGCCCCAGGTAGTATGCCCAGCCACAGGGAAAGCATCCTAGCAAAATAAACCTTCTAAGAACCATTTTTGAAAATACTTTACACTTCTTTTAAGGGCGAGAATGCCTTCGGTGTGAAGGTTAAGAAAAATGATAAAATACCTCTTTTTCCTTAAAAGAATCTTAAAGAAGAATGCAGCCTGTACCTCTCTGGGCACTTCTGTAGCGAGAGGCAGCAGTCGCGACTGCCCTTTATGCTGCGGCGCCAGGCTCGGAATCATGGCGAATGACCGCCTCCCACAATCGTTGCCATGGATACAAGCTCTGCTCTTGCTCGCATCTCGCATCTCGGATGACAGTTACACCCGACAATGCAAGCGCCGTGCTCTTTACGAGGCATTTTGTATGTATTGTTTACTTCAATCCTCACAATCTTTACACCAAGGAAGGAGGGTTTTACTCTCCCTATATTCCCAGGGAGGGAGTCACACACCCAGTGAGCTTAATTCGTTTCCCGAGGTGCCCTGGCTTTAAGGAACGGAAGCGTGTGATGTGAACCCAGTACTGTCTCTCGCTGCAAGCTGTGGTCTTAGCCACTTCATGTACTTTACTCTGATTTAAAAGAAACTTTTACACTTGGTACTGTTCACACTATTCAGGCCAGAAAGCCCAGTCAAGATGACGTCATGCAGGGCTATGGAAAAAGCCAATGCATGTCCCCAGAGTCCACATGTCAAAAAAATTTTCCATACTAAATCTTTTCCGTATTTCCCATCTTAAATATGAATTCTGAGAAGAGAACATTTGCTGAGATGTCAAATGCATTCAGTAGGAACAGCAGTTGTACAAACTGCGTTTTTAAGCCCTAAAACACTAGAAGGAAATGGGCAGAACCGTTTTATGCTCCCCTGCATGGGTCGCTTTTGATTAAATTTCACGGATTCAGTCAATTAACCGTTTTTTTTAACAGGTATAATTTTAACACAGTGATGTTTTATTCATATAGGAAAATCTTCGTTTGTCAAAAGAGTAAGAGATTATTTTGCTGTCCAAAATTCACCTGACAAAAGTCATTGTTTGCATTTTTGCTTTTTGGCATTAATAACATAATGATTTCTACAGTCGTTCCGTATTTTGAGATCTCTTCTGACTCCAGGATTTCATAGAATGAGAAAAGGATTGTTAGGGAAATCGGAAAGTTAAATTAAAAGTTTAATTCCCTGAACAGTCGAAACAATTGTGGGTGAGGAAAAGAAAGAATATTTTCCTCAATAAACGATTCCTTCGAAAAAGGACATACAATTTGTATCATTTGATCCCTAAGCACTTTGTCTTTCGGAAATTATGCATAAAAGGGTTTTATTATTTTTCTCTTAATTTCTACGGTTTACAGAGTAAATGGTTTCAGAAAATAATCTTTCTTGCGATTTAAAAGTAAAAAATGGGAGAAATGATGAATAAGAGGGACATGGTGACAGAGCAAGCCTTTGATACCATTATAATCCTCCTTTCTACACTTACTAGTTTTAATCGTTAGCAGTAACACATTCATTTCTATAAATACTAAAGTGTGAGATAGGGACAAAGTGGTTTATGGAAACACATACGCCAGCATAAAGCTAGTGTATTATAGGACTAAGCCTGCTTAATGAAAATAAATAATCGAGAGCTGGTATCTGTCCGGAAAGAACTCAGAACGAATACACTGCCACTTGACCTTATATATAGCCCCAGGTAGTATGCCCAGCCACAGGGAAAGCATCCTAGCAAAATAAACCTTCTAAGAACCATTTTTGAAAATACTTTACACTTCTTTTAAGGGCGAGAATGCCTTCGGTGTGAAGGTTAAGAAAAATGATAAAATACCTCTTTTTCCTTAAAAGAATCTTAAAGAAGAATGCAGCCTGTACCTCTCTGGGCACTTCTGTAGCGAGAGGCAGCAGTCGCGACTGCCCTTTATGCTGCGGCGCCAGGCTCGGAATCATGGCGAATGACCGCCTCCCACAATCGTTGCCATGGATACAAGCTCTGCTCTTGCTCGCATCTCGCATCTCGGATGACAGTTACACCCGACAATGCAAGCGCCGTGCTCTTTACGAGGCATTTTGTATGTATTGTTTACTTCAATCCTCACAATCTTTACACCAAGGAAGGAGGGTTTTACTCTCCCTATATTCCCAGGGAGGGAGTCACACACCCAGTGAGCTTAATTCGTTTCCCGAGGTGCCCTGGCTTTAAGGAACGGAAGCGTGTGATGTGAACCCAGTACTGTCTCTCGCTGCAAGCTGTGGTCTTAGCCACTTCATGTACTTTACTCTGATTTAAAAGAAACTTTTACACTTGGTACTGTTCACACTATTCAGGCCAGAATGCCCAGTCAAGATGACGTCATGCAGGGCTATGGAAAAAGCCAATGCATGTCCCCAGAGTCCACATGTCAAAAAAATTTTCCATACTAAATCTTTTCCGTATTTCCCATCTTAAATATGAATTCTGAGAAGAGAACATTTGCTGAGATGTCAAATGCATTCAGTAGGAACAGCAGTTGTACAAACTGCGTTTTTAAGCCCTAAAACACTAGAAGGAAATGGGCAGAACCGTTTTATGCTCCCCTGCATGGGTCGCTTTTGATTAAATTTCACGGATTCAGTCAATTAACCGTTTTTTTTAACAGGTATAATTTTAACACAGTGATGTTTTATTCATATAGGAAAATCTTCGTTTGTCAAAAGAGTAAGAGATTATATTGCTGTCCAAAATTCACCTGACAAAAGTCATTGTTTACATTTTTGCTTTTTGGCATTAATAACATAATGATTTCTACAGTCGTTCCGTATTTTGAGATCTCTTCTGACTCCAGGATTTCATAGAATGAGAAAAGGATTGTTAGGGAAATCGGAAAGTTAAATTAAAAGTTTAATTCCCTGAACAGTCGAAACAATTGTGGGTGAGGAAAAGAAAGAATATTTTCCTCAATAAACGATTCCTTCGAAAAAGGACATACAATTTGTATCATTTGATCCCTAAGCACTTTGTCTTTCGGAAATTATGCATAAAAGGATTTTATTATTTTTCTCTTAATTTCTACGGTTTACAGAGTAAATGGTTTCAGAAAATAATCTTTCTTGCGATTTAAAAGTAAAAAATGGGAGAAATGATGAATAAGAGGGACATGGTGACAGAGCAAGCCTTTGATACCATTATAATCCTCCTTTCTACACTTACTAGTTTTAATCGTTAGCAGTAACACATTCATTTCTATAAATACTAAAGTGTGAGATAGGGACAAAGTGGTTTATGGAAACACATACGCCAGCATAAAGCTAGTGTATTATAGGACTAAGCCTGCTTAATGAAAATAAATAATCGAGAGCTGGTATCTGTCCGGAAAGAACTCAGAACGAATACACTGCCACTTGACCTTATATATAGCCCCAGGTAGTATGCCCAGCCACAGGGAAAGCATCCTAGCAAAATAAACCTTCTAAGAACCATTTTTGAAAATACTTTACACTTCTTTTAAGGGCGAGAGTGCCTTCGGTGTGAAGGTTAAGAAAAATGATAAAATACCTCTTTTTCCTTAAAAGAATCTTAAAGAAGAATGCAGCCTGTACCTCTCTGGGCACTTCTGTAGCGAGAGGCAGCAGTCGCGACTGCCCTTTATGCTGCGGCGCCAGGCTCGGAATCATGGCGAATGACCGCCTCCCACAATCGTTGCCATGGATACAAGCTCTGCTCTTGCTCGCATCTCGCATCTCGGATGACAGTTACACCCGACAATGCAAGCGCCGTGCTCTTTACGAGGCATTTTGTATGTATTGTTTACTTCAATCCTCACAATCTTTACACCAAGGAAGGAGGGTTTTACTCTCCCTATATTCCCAGGGAGGGAGTCACACACCCAGTGAGCTTAATTCGTTTCCCGAGGTGCCCTGGCTTTAAGGAACGGAAGCGTGTGATGTGAACCCAGTACTGTCTCTCGCTGCAAGCTGTGGTCTTAGCCACTTCATGAACTTTACTCTGATTTAAAAGAAACTTTTACACTTGGTACTGTTCACACTATTCAGGCCAGAATGCCCAGTCAAGATGACGTCATGCAGGGCTATGGAAAAAGCCAATGCATGTCCCCAGAGTCCACATGTCAAAAAAATTTTCCATACTAAATCTTTTCCGTATTTCCCATCTTAAATATGAATTCTGAGAAGAGAACATTTGCTGAGATGTCAAATGCATTCAGTAGGAACAGCAGTTGTACAAACTGCGTTTTTAAGCCCTAAAACACTAGAAGGAAATGGGCAGAACCGTTTTATGCTCCCCTGCATGGGTCGCTTTTGATTAAATTTCACGGATTCAGTCAATTAACCGTTTTTTTTAACAGGTATAATTTTAACACAGTGATGTTTTATTCATATAGGAAAATCTTCGTTTGTCAAAAGAGTAAGAGATTATTTTGCTGTCCAAAATTCACCTGACAAAAGTCATTGTTTGCATTTTTGCTTTTTGGCATTAATAACATAATGATTTCTACAGTCGTTCCGTATTTTGAGATCTCTTCTGACTCCAGGATTTCATAGAATGAGAAAAGGATTGTTAGGGAAATCGGAAAGTTAAATTAAAAGTTTAATTCCCTGAACAGTCGAAACAATTGTGGGTGAGGAAAAGAAAGAATATTTTCCTCAATAAACGATTCCTTCGAAAAAGGACATACAATTTGTATCATTTGATCCCTAAGCACTTTGTCTTTCGGAAATTATGCATAAAAGGGTTTTATTATTTTTCTCTTAATTTCTACGGTTTACAGAGTAAATGGTTTCAGAAAATAATCTTTCTTGCGATTTAAAAGTAAAAAATGGGAGAAATGATGAATAAGAGGGACATGGTGACAGAGCAAGCCTTTGATACCATTATAATCCTCCTTTCTACACTTACTAGTTTTAATCGTTAGCAGTAACACATTCATTTCTATAAATACTAAAGTGTGAGATAGGGACAAAGTGGTTTATGGAAACACATACGCCAGCATAAAGCTAGTGTATTATAGGACTAAGCCTGCTTAATGAAAATAAATAATCGAGAGCTGGTATCTGTCCGGAAAGAACTCAGAACGAATACACTGCCACTTGACCTTATATATAGCCCCAGGTAGTATGCCCAGCCACAGGGAAAGCATCCTAGCAAAATAAACCTTCTAAGAACCATTTTTGAAAATACTTTACACTTCTTTTAAGGGCGAGAATGCCTTCGGTGTGAAGGTTAAGAAAAATGATAAAATACCTCTTTTTCCTTAAAAGAATCTTAAAGAAGAATGCAGCCTGTACCTCTCTGGGCACTTCTGTAGCGAGAGGCAGCAGTCGCGACTGCCCTTTATGCTGCGGCGCCAGGCTCGGAATCATGGCGAATGACCGCCTCCCACAATCGTTGCCATGGATACAAGCTCTGCTCTTGCTCGCATCTCGCATCTCGGATGACAGTTACACCCGACAATGCAAGCGCCGTGCTCTTTACGAGGCATTTTGTATGTATTGTTTACTTCAATCCTCACAATCTTTACACCAAGGAAGGAGGGTTTTACTCTCCCTATATTCCCAGGGAGGGAGTCACACACCCAGTGAGCTTAATTCGTTTCCCGAGGTGCCCTGGCTTTAAGGAACGGAAGCGTGTGATGTGAACCCAGTACTGTCTCTCGCTGCAAGCTGTGGTCTTAGCCACTTCATGTACTTTACTCTGATTTAAAAGAAACTTTTACACTTGGTACTGTTCACACTATTCAGGCCAGAAAGCCCAGTCAAGATGACGTCATGCAGGGCTATGGAAAAAGCCAATGCATGTCCCCAGAGTCCACATGTCAAAAAAATTTTCCATACTAAATCTTTTCCGTATTTCCCATCTTAAATATGAATTCTGAGAAGAGAACATTTGCTGAGATGTCAAATGCTTTCAGTAGGAACAGCAGCTGTACAAACTGCGTTTTTACGCCCTAAAACACTAAGAAGAAATCGGGCAAAACCGTTTTATGCTCCCCAGCATGGGTCGCTTTAGATTAAATTTCATGGATTCAGTCAATTAAGCTTTTTTTTTAACAGGTATAATTTTAACACAGTGATGTTTTATTCATATAGGAAAATCTTCGTTTGTCAAAAGAGTAAGAGATTATTTTGCTGTCCAAAATTCACCTGACCAAAGTCATTGTTTGCATTTTTGCTTTTTGGCATTAATAACATAATGATTTCTATTGGCGTCCCGTATGTTGGGATCTCTTCTGACTCCAGGATTTCATAGAATGAGAAAAGGATTGTTAGGGAAATAGGAAAGTTAAATTAAAAGTTTATTCCCTGAACAGTCGAAACAATTGTGGGTGAGGAAAAGAAAGAATATTTTCCCCCATAAACGATTCCTTCGAAAAAGGACATACAATTTGTATCATTTGATCCCTAAGCACTTTGTCTTTCGGAAATTATGCATAAAAGGATTTTATTATTTTTCTCTTAATTTCTACGGTTTACAGAGTAAATGGTTTCAGAAAATAATCTTTCTTGCGATTTAAAAGTAAAAAATGGGAGAAATGATGAATAAGAGGGACATGGTGACAGAGCAAGCCTTTGATAGCATTATAATCCTCCTTTCTACACTTACTAGTTTTAATCGTTAGCAGTAACACATTCATTTCTATAAATACTAAAGTGTGAGATAGGGACAAAGTGCTTTATGGAAACACATACGCCAGCATAAAGCTAGTGTATTATAGGACTAAGCCTGCTTAATGAAAATAAATAATCGAGAGCTGGTATCTGTCCGGAAAGAACTCAGAACGAATACACTGCCACTTGACCTTATATATAGCCCCAGGTAGTATGCCCAGCCACAGGGAAAGCATCCTAGCAAAATAAACCTTCTAAGAACCATTTTTGAAAATACTTTACACTTCTTTTAAGGGCGAGAATGCCTTCGGTGTGAAGGTTAAGAAAAATGATAAAATACCTCTTTTTCCTTAAAAGAATCTTAAAGAAGAATGCAGCCTGTACCTCTCTGGGCACTTCTGTAGCGAGAGGCAGCAGTCGCGACTGCCCTTTATGCTGCGGCGCCAGCTCGGAATCGTGGCGAATGACCGCCTCCCACAATCGTTGCCATGGATACAAGCTCTGCTCTTGCTCGCATCTCGGATGACAGTTACACCCGACAATGCAAGCGCCGTGCTCTTTACGAGGCATTTTGTATGTATTGTTTACTTCAATCCTCACAATCTTTACACCAAGGAAGGAGGGTTTTACTCTCCCTATATTCCCAGGGAGGGAGTCACACACCCAGTGAGCTTAATTCGTTTCCCGAGGTGCCCTGGCTTTAAGGAACGGAAGCGTGTGATGTGAACCCAGTACTGTCTCTCGCTGCAAGCTGTGGTCTTAGCCACTTCATGTACTTTACTCTGATTTAAAAGAAACTTTTACACTTGGTACTGTTCACACTATTCAGGCCAGAAAGCCCAGTCAAGATGACGTCATGCAGGGCTATGGAAAAAGCCAATGCATGTCCCCAGAGTCCACATGTCAAAAAAATTTTCCATACTAAATCTTTTCCGTATTTCCCATCTTAAATATGAATTCTGAGAAGAGAACATTTGCTGAGATGTCAAATGCATTCAGTAGGAACAGCAGTTGTACAAACTGCGTTTTTACGCCCTAGAACACTAAGAAGAAATCGGGCAAAACCGTTTTATGCTCCCCAGCATGGGTCGCTTTAGATTAAATTTCACGGATTCAGTCAATTAAGCTTTTTTTTTAACAGGTATAATTTTAACACAGTGATGTTTTATTCATATAGGAAAATCTTCGTTTGTCAAAAGAGTAAGAGATTATTTTGCTGTCCAAAATTCACCTGACCAAAGTCATTGTTTGCATTTTTGCTTTTTGGCATTAATAACATAATGATTTCTATTGGCGTCCCGTATGTTGGGATCTCTTCTGACTCCAGGATTTCATAGAATGAGAAAAGGATTGTTAGGGAAATCGGAAAGTTAAATTAAAAGTTTAATTCCCTGAACAGTCGAAACAATTGCGGGTGAGGAAAAGAAAGAATATTTTCCCCCATAAACGATTCCTTCGAAAAAGGACATACAATTTGTATCATTTGATCCCTAAGCACTTTGTCTTTCGGAAATTATGCATAAAAGGATTTTATTATTTTTCTCTTAATTTCTACGGTTTACAGAGTAAATGGTTTCAGAAAATAATCTTTCTTGCGATTTAAAAGTAAAAAATGGGAGAAATGATGAATAAGAGGGACATGGTGACAGAGCAAGCCTTTGATCGCATTATAATCCTCCTTTCTACACTTACTAGTTTTAATCGTTAGCAGTAACACATTCATTTCTATAAATACTAAAGTGTGAGATAGGGACAAAGTGGTTTATGGAAACACATACGCCAGCATAAAGCTAGTGTATTATAGGACTAAGCCTGCTTAATGAAAATAAATAATCGAGAGCTGGTATCTGTCCGGAAAGAACTCAGAACGAATACACTGCCACTTGACCTTAGATATAGCCCCAGGTAGTATGCCCAGCCACAGGGAAAGCATCCTAGCAAAATAAACCTTCTAAGAACCATTTTTGAAAATACTTTACACTTCTTTTAAGGGCGAGAATGCCTTCGGTGTGAAGGTTAAGAAAAATGATAAAATACCTCTTTTTCCTTAAAAGAATCTTAAAGAAGAATGCAGCCTGTACCTCTCTGGGCACTTCTGTAGCGAGAGGCAGCAGTCGCGACTGCCCTTTATGCTGCGGCGCCAGGCTCGGAATCATGGCGAATGACCGCCTCCCACAATCGTTGCCATGGATACAAGCTCTGCTCTTGCTCGCATCTCGCATCTCGGATGACAGTTACACCCGACAATGCAAGCGCCGTGCTCTTTACGAGGCATTTTGTATGTATTGTTTACTTCAATCCTCACAATCTTTACACCAAGGAAGGAGGGTTTTACTCTCCCTATATTCCCAGGGAGGGAGTCACACTCCCAGTGAGCTTAATTCGTTTCCCGAGGTGCCCTGGCTTTAAGGAACGGAAGCGTGTGATGTGAACCCAGTACTGTCTCTCGCTGCAAGCTGTGGTCTTAGCCACTTCATGTACTTTACTCTGATTTAAAAGAAACTTTTACACTTGGTACTGTTCACACTATTCAGGCCAGAAAGCCCAGTCAAGATGACGTCATGCAGGGCTATGGAAAAAGCCAATGCATGTCCCCAGAGTCCACATGTCAAAAAAATTTTCCATACTAAATCTTTTCCGTATTTCCCATCTTAAATATGAATTCTGAGAAGAGAACATTTGCTGAGATGTCAAATGCATTCAGTAGGAACAGCAGTTGTACAAACTGCGTTTTTACGCCCTAGAACACTAAGAAGAAATCGGGCAAAACCGTTTTATGCTCCCCAGCATGGGTCGCTTTAGATTAAATTTCACGGATTCAGTCAATTAAGCTTTTTTTTTAACAGGTATAATTTTAACACAGTGATGTTTTATTCATATAGGAAAATCTTCGTTTGTCAAAAGAGTAAGAGATTATTTTGCTGTCCAAAATTCACCTGACCAAAGTCATTGTTTGCATTTTTGCTTTTTGGCATTAATAACATAATGATTTCTATTGGCGTCCCGTATGTTGGGATCTCTTCTGACTCCAGGATTTCATAGAATGAGAAAAGGATTGTTAGGGAAATCGGAAAGTTAAATTAAAAGTTTAATTCCCTGAACAGTCGAAACAATTGTGGGTGAGGAAAAGAAAGAATATTTTCCCCCATAAACGATTCCTTCGAAAAAGGACATACAATTTGTATCATTTGATCCCTAAGCACTTTGTCTTTCGGAAATTATGCATAAAAGGATTTTATTATTTTTCTCTTAATTTCTACGGTTTACAGAGTAAATGGTTTCAGAAAATAATCTTTCTTGCGATTTAAAAGTAAAAAATGGGAGAAATGATGAATAAGAGGGACATGGTGACAGAGCAAGCCTTTGATCGCATTATAATCCTCCTTTCTACACTTACTAGTTTTAATCGTTAGCAGTAACACATTCATTTCTATAAATACTAAAGTGTGAGATAGGGACAAAGTGGTTTATGGAAACACATACGCCAGCATAAAGCTAGTGTATTATAGGACTAAGCCTGCTTAATGAAAATAAATAATCGAGAGCTGGTATCTGTCCGGAAAGAACTCAGAACGAATACACTGCCACTTGACCTTAGATATAGCCCCAGGTAGTATGCCCAGCCACAGGGAAAGCATCCTAGCAAAATAAACCTTCTAAGAACCATTTTTGAAAATACTTTACACTTCTTTTAAGGGCGAGAATGCCTTCGGTGTGAAGGTTAAGAAAAATGATAAAATACCTCTTTTTCCTTAAAAGAATCTTAAAGAAGAATGCAGCCTGTACCTCTCTGGGCACTTCTGTAGCGAGAGGCAGCAGTCGCGACTGCCCTTTATGCTGCGGCGCCAGGCTCGGAATCATGGCGAATGACCGCCTCCCACAATCGTTGCCATGGATACAAGCTCTGCTCTTGCTCGCATCTCGGATGACAGTTACACCCGACAATGCAAGCGCCGTGCTCTTTACGAGGCATTTTGTATGTATTGTTTACTTCAATCCTCACAATCTTTACACCAAGGAAGGAGGGTTTTACTCTCCCTATATTCCCAGGGAGGGAGTCACACACCCAGTGAGCTTAATTCGTTTCCCGAGGTGCCCTGGCTTTAAGGAACGGAAGCGTGTGATGTGAACCCAGTACTGTCTCTCGCTGCAAGCTGTGGTCTTAGCCACTTCATGTACTTTACTCTGATTTAAAAGAAACTTTTACACTTGGTACTGTTCACACTATTCAGGCCAGAAAGCCCAGTCAAGATGACGTCATGCAGGGCTATGGAAAAAGCCAATGCATGTCCCCAGAGTCCACATGTCAAAAAAATTTTCCATACTAAATCTTTTCCGTATTTCCCATCTTAAATATGAATTCTGAGAAGAGAACATTTGCTGAGATGTCAAATGCATTCAGTAGGAACAGCAGTTGTACAAACTGCGTTTTTAAGCCCTAAAACACTAGAAGGAAATGGGCAGAACCGTTTTATGCTCCCCTGCATGGGTCGCTTTTGATTAAATTTCACGGATTCAGTCAATTAACCGTTTTTTTTAACAGGTATAATTTTAACACAGTGATGTTTTATTCATATAGGAAAATCTTCGTTTGTCAAAAGAGTAAGAGATTATTTTGCTGTCCAAAATTCACCTGACAAAAGTCATTGTTTACATTTTTGCTTTTTGGCATTAATAACATAATGATTTCTACAGTCGTTCCGTATTTTGAGATCTCTTCTGACTCCAGGATTTCATAGAATGAGAAAAGGATTGTTAGGGAAATCGGAAAGTTAAATTAAAAGTTTAATTCCCTGAACAGTCGAAACAATTGTGGGTGAGGAAAAGAAAGAATATTTTCCTCAATAAACGATTCCTTCGAAAAAGGACATACAATTTGTATCATTTGATCCCTAAGCACTTTGTCTTTCGGAAATTATGCATAAAAGGATTTTATTATTTTTCTCTTAATTTCTACGGTTTACAGAGTAAATGGTTTCAGAAAATAATCTTTCTTGCGATTTAAAAGTAAAAAATGGGAGAAATGATGAATAAGAGGGACATGGTGACAGAGCAAGCCTTTGATACCATTATAATCCTCCTTTCTACACTTACTAGTTTTAATCGTTAGCAGTAACACATTCATTTCTATAAATACTAAAGTGTGAGATAGGGACAAAGTGGTTTATGGAAACACATACGCCAGCATAAAGCTAGTGTATTATAGGACTAAGCCTGCTTAATGAAAATAAATAATCGAGAGCTGGTATCTGTCCGGAAAGAACTCAGAACGAATACACTGCCACTTGACCTTATATATAGCCCCAGGTAGTATGCCCAGCCACAGGGAAAGCATCCTAGCAAAATAAACCTTCTAAGAACCATTTTTGAAAATACTTTACACTTCTTTTAAGGGCGAGAATGCCTTCGGTGTGAAGGTTAAGAAAAATGATAAAATACCTCTTTTTCCTTAAAAGAATCTTAAAGAAGAATGCAGCCTGTACCTCTCTGGGCACTTCTGTAGCGAGAGGCAGCAGTCGCGACTGCCCTTTATGCTGCGGCGCCAGGCTCGGAATCATGGCGAATGACCGCCTCCCACAATCGTTGCCATGGATACAAGCTCTGCTCTTGCTCGCATCTCGCATCTCGGATGACAGTTACACCCGACAATGCAAGCGCCGTGCTCTTTACGAGGCATTTTGTATGTATTGTTTACTTCAATCCTCACAATCTTTACACCAAGGAAGGAGGGTTTTACTCTCCCTATATTCCCAGGGAGGGAGTCACACACCCAGTGAGCTTAATTCGTTTCCCGAGGTGCCCTGGCTTTAAGGAACGGAAGCGTGTGATGTGAACCCAGTACTGTCTCTCGCTGCAAGCTGTGGTCTTAGCCACTTCATGTACTTTACTCTGATTTAAAAGAAACTTTTACACTTGGTACTGTTCACACTATTCAGGCCAGAAAGCCCAGTCAAGATGACGTCATGCAGGGCTATGGAAAAAGCCAATGCATGTCCCCAGAGTCCACATGTCAAAAAAATTTTCCATACTAAATCTTTTCCGTATTTCCCATCTTAAATATGAATTCTGAGAAGAGAACATTTGCTGAGATGTCAAATGCTTTCAGTAGGAACAGCAGCTGTACAAACTGCGTTTTTACGCCCTAAAACACTAAGAAGAAATCGGGCAAAACCGTTTTATGCTCCCCAGCATGGGTCGCTTTAGATTAAATTTCATGGATTCAGTCAATTAAGCTTTTTTTTTAACAGGTATAATTTTAACACAGTGATGTTTTATTCATATAGGAAAATCTTCGTTTGTCAAAAGAGTAAGAGATTATTTTGCTGTCCAAAATTCACCTGACCAAAGTCATTGTTTGCATTTTTGCTTTTTGGCATTAATAACATAATGATTTCTATTGGCGTCCCGTATGTTGGGATCTCTTCTGACTCCAGGATTTCATAGAATGAGAAAAGGATTGTTAGGGAAATAGGAAAGTTAAATTAAAAGTTTATTCCCTGAACAGTCGAAACAATTGTGGGTGAGGAAAAGAAAGAATATTTTCCCCCATAAACGATTCCTTCGAAAAAGGACATACAATTTGTATCATTTGATCCCTAAGCACTTTGTCTTTCGGAAATTATGCATAAAAGGATTTTATTATTTTTCTCTTAATTTCTACGGTTTACAGAGTAAATGGTTTCAGAAAATAATCTTTCTTGCGATTTAAAAGTAAAAAATGGGAGAAATGATGAATAAGAGGGACATGGTGACAGAGCAAGCCTTTGATAGCATTATAATCCTCCTTTCTACACTTACTAGTTTTAATCGTTAGCAGTAACACATTCATTTCTATAAATACTAAAGTGTGAGATAGGGACAAAGTGCTTTATGGAAACACATACGCCAGCATAAAGCTAGTGTATTATAGGACTAAGCCTGCTTAATGAAAATAAATAATCGAGAGCTGGTATCTGTCCGGAAAGAACTCAGAACGAATACACTGCCACTTGACCTTATATATAGCCCCAGGTAGTATGCCCAGCCACAGGGAAAGCATCCTAGCAAAATAAACCTTCTAAGAACCATTTTTGAAAATACTTTACACTTCTTTTAAGGGCGAGAATGCCTTCGGTGTGAAGGTTAAGAAAAATGATAAAATACCTCTTTTTCCTTAAAAGAATCTTAAAGAAGAATGCAGCCTGTACCTCTCTGGGCACTTCTGTAGCGAGAGGCAGCAGTCGCGACTGCCCTTTATGCTGCGGCGCCAGCTCGGAATCGTGGCGAATGACCGCCTCCCACAATCGTTGCCATGGATACAAGCTCTGCTCTTGCTCGCATCTCGGATGACAGTTACACCCGACAATGCAAGCGCCGTGCTCTTTACGAGGCATTTTGTATGTATTGTTTACTTCAATCCTCACAATCTTTACACCAAGGAAGGAGGGTTTTACTCTCCCTATATTCCCAGGGAGGGAGTCACACACCCAGTGAGCTTAATTCGTTTCCCGAGGTGCCCTGGCTTTAAGGAACGGAAGCGTGTGATGTGAACCCAGTACTGTCTCTCGCTGCAAGCTGTGGTCTTAGCCACTTCATGTACTTTACTCTGATTTAAAAGAAACTTTTACACTTGGTACTGTTCACACTATTCAGGCCAGAAAGCCCAGTCAAGATGACGTCATGCAGGGCTATGGAAAAAGCCAATGCATGTCCCCAGAGTCCACATGTCAAAAAAATTTTCCATACTAAATCTTTTCCGTATTTCCCATCTTAAATATGAATTCTGAGAAGAGAACATTTGCTGAGATGTCAAATGCATTCAGTAGGAACAGCAGTTGTACAAACTGCGTTTTTACGCCCTAGAACACTAAGAAGAAATCGGGCAAAACCGTTTTATGCTCCCCAGCATGGGTCGCTTTAGATTAAATTTCACGGATTCAGTCAATTAAGCTTTTTTTTTAACAGGTATAATTTTAACACAGTGATGTTTTATTCATATAGGAAAATCTTCGTTTGTCAAAAGAGTAAGAGATTATTTTGCTGTCCAAAATTCACCTGACCAAAGTCATTGTTTGCATTTTTGCTTTTTGGCATTAATAACATAATGATTTCTATTGGCGTCCCGTATGTTGGGATCTCTTCTGACTCCAGGATTTCATAGAATGAGAAAAGGATTGTTAGGGAAATCGGAAAGTTAAATTAAAAGTTTAATTCCCTGAACAGTCGAAACAATTGCGGGTGAGGAAAAGAAAGAATATTTTCCCCCATAAACGATTCCTTCGAAAAAGGACATACAATTTGTATCATTTGATCCCTAAGCACTTTGTCTTTCGGAAATTATGCATAAAAGGATTTTATTATTTTTCTCTTAATTTCTACGGTTTACAGAGTAAATGGTTTCAGAAAATAATCTTTCTTGCGATTTAAAAGTAAAAAATGGGAGAAATGATGAATAAGAGGGACATGGTGACAGAGCAAGCCTTTGATCGCATTATAATCCTCCTTTCTACACTTACTAGTTTTAATCGTTAGCAGTAACACATTCATTTCTATAAATACTAAAGTGTGAGATAGGGACAAAGTGGTTTATGGAAACACATACGCCAGCATAAAGCTAGTGTATTATAGGACTAAGCCTGCTTAATGAAAATAAATAATCGAGAGCTGGTATCTGTCCGGAAAGAACTCAGAACGAATACACTGCCACTTGACCTTAGATATAGCCCCAGGTAGTATGCCCAGCCACAGGGAAAGCATCCTAGCAAAATAAACCTTCTAAGAACCATTTTTGAAAATACTTTACACTTCTTTTAAGGGCGAGAATGCCTTCGGTGTGAAGGTTAAGAAAAATGATAAAATACCTCTTTTTCCTTAAAAGAATCTTAAAGAAGAATGCAGCCTGTACCTCTCTGGGCACTTCTGTAGCGAGAGGCAGCAGTCGCGACTGCCCTTTATGCTGCGGCGCCAGGCTCGGAATCATGGCGAATGACCGCCTCCCACAATCGTTGCCATGGATACAAGCTCTGCTCTTGCTCGCATCTCGCATCTCGGATGACAGTTACACCCGACAATGCAAGCGCCGTGCTCTTTACGAGGCATTTTGTATGTATTGTTTACTTCAATCCTCACAATCTTTACACCAAGGAAGGAGGGTTTTACTCTCCCTATATTCCCAGGGAGGGAGTCACACTCCCAGTGAGCTTAATTCGTTTCCCGAGGTGCCCTGGCTTTAAGGAACGGAAGCGTGTGATGTGAACCCAGTACTGTCTCTCGCTGCAAGCTGTGGTCTTAGCCACTTCATGTACTTTACTCTGATTTAAAAGAAACTTTTACACTTGGTACTGTTCACACTATTCAGGCCAGAAAGCCCAGTCAAGATGACGTCATGCAGGGCTATGGAAAAAGCCAATGCATGTCCCCAGAGTCCACATGTCAAAAAAATTTTCCATACTAAATCTTTTCCGTATTTCCCATCTTAAATATGAATTCTGAGAAGAGAACATTTGCTGAGATGTCAAATGCATTCAGTAGCTACAGCAGTTGTACAAACTGCGTTTTTACGCCCTAGAACACTAAGAAGAAATCGGGCAAAACCGTTTTATGCTCCCCAGCATGGGTCGCTTTAGATTAAATTTCACGGATTCAGTCAATTAAGCTTTTTTTTTAACAGGTATAATTTTAACACAGTGATGTTTTATTCATATAGGAAAATCTTCGTTTGTCAAAAGAGTAAGAGATTATTTTGCTGTCCAAAATTCACCTGACCAAAGTCATTGTTTGCATTTTTGCTTTTTGGCATTAATAACATAATGATTTCTATTGGCGTCCCGTATGTTGGGATCTCTTCTGACTCCAGGATTTCATAGAATGAGAAAAGGATTGTTAGGGAAATCGGAAAGTTAAATTAAAAGTTTAATTCCCTGAACAGTCGAAACAATTGTGGGTGAGGAAAAGAAAGAATATTTTCCCCCATAAACGATTCCTTCGAAAAAGGACATACAATTTGTATCATTTGATCCCTAAGCACTTTGTCTTTCGGAAATTATGCATAAAAGGATTTTATTATTTTTCTCTTAATTTCTACGGTTTACAGAGTAAATGGTTTCAGAAAATAATCTTTCTTGCGATTTAAAAGTAAAAAATGGGAGAAATGATGAATAAGAGGGACATGGTGACAGAGCAAGCCTTTGATCGCATTATAATCCTCCTTTCTACACTTACTAGTTTTAATCGTTAGCAGTAACACATTCATTTCTATAAATACTAAAGTGTGAGATAGGGACAAAGTGGTTTATGGAAACACATACGCCAGCATAAAGCTAGTGTATTATAGGACTAAGCCTGCTTAATGAAAATAAATAATCGAGAGCTGGTATCTGTCCGGAAAGAACTCAGAACGAATACACTGCCACTTGACCTTAGATATAGCCCCAGGTAGTATGCCCAGCCACAGGGAAAGCATCCTAGCAAAATAAACCTTCTAAGAACCATTTTTGAAAATACTTTACACTTCTTTTAAGGGCGAGAATGCCTTCGGTGTGAAGGTTAAGAAAAATGATAAAATACCTCTTTTTCCTTAAAAGAATCTTAAAGAAGAATGCAGCCTGTACCTCTCTGGGCACTTCTGTAGCGAGAGGCAGCAGTCGCGACTGCCCTTTATGCTGCGGCGCCAGGCTCGGAATCATGGCGAATGACCGCCTCCCACAATCGTTGCCATGGATACAAGCTCTGCTCTTGCTCGCATCTCGGATGACAGTTACACCCGACAATGCAAGCGCCGTGCTCTTTACGAGGCATTTTGTATGTATTGTTTACTTCAATCCTCACAATCTTTACACCAAGGAAGGAGGGTTTTACTCTCCCTATATTCCCAGGGAGGGAGTCACACACCCAGTGAGCTTAATTCGTTTCCCGAGGTGCCCTGGCTTTAAGGAACGGAAGCGTGTGATGTGAACCCAGTACTGTCTCTCGCTGCAAGCTGTGGTCTTAGCCACTTCATGTACTTTACTCTGATTTAAAAGAAACTTTTACACTTGGTACTGTTCACACTATTCAGGCCAGAAAGCCCAGTCAAGATGACGTCATGCAGGGCTTTGGAAAAAGCCAATGCATGTCCCCAGAGTCCACATGTCAAAAAAATTTTCCATACTAAATCTTTTCCGTATTTCCCATCTTAAATATGAATTCTGAGAAGAGAACATTTGCTGAGATGTCAAATGCATTCAGTAGGAACAGCAGTTGTACAAACTGCGTTTTTAAGCCCTAAAACACTAGAAGGAAATGGGCAGAACCGTTTTATGCTCCCCTGCATGGGTCGCTTTTGATTAAATTTCACGGATTCAGTCAATTAACCGTTTTTTTTAACAGGTATAATTTTAACACAGTGATGTTTTATTCATATAGGAAAATCTTCGTTTGTCAAAAGAGTAAGAGATTATTTTGCTGTCCAAAATTCACCTGACAAAAGTCATTGTTTACATTTTTGCTTTTTGGCATTAATAACATAATGATTTCTACAGTCGTTCCGTATTTTGAGATCTCTTCTGACTCCAGGATTTCATAGAATGAGAAAAGGATTGTTAGGGAAATCGGAAAGTTAAATTAAAAGTTTAATTCCCTGAACAGTCGAAACAATTGTGGGTGAGGAAAAGAAAGAATATTTTCCTCAATAAACGATTCCTTCGAAAAAGGACATACAATTTGTATCATTTGATCCCTAAGCACTTTGTCTTTTGGAAATTATGCATAAAAGGGTTTTATTATTTTTCTCTTAATTTCTACGGTTTACAGAGTAAATGGTTTCAGAAAATAATCTTTCTTGCGATTTAAAAGTAAAAAATGGGAGAAATGATGAATAAGAGGGACATGGTGACAGAGCAAGCCTTTGATACCATTATAATCCTCCTTTCTACACTTACTAGTTTTAATCGTTAGCAGTAACACATTCATTTCTATAAATACTAAAGTGTGAGATAGGGACAAAGTGGTTTATGGAAACACATACGCCAGCATAAAGCTAGTGTATTATAGGACTAAGCCTGCTTAATGAAAATAAATAATCGAGAGCTGGTATCTGTCCGGAAAGAACTCAGAACGAATACACTGCCACTTGACCTTATATATAGCCCCAGGTAGTATGCCCAGCCACAGGGAAAGCATCCTAGCAAAATAAACCTTCTAAGAACCATTTTTGAAAATACTTTACACTTCTTTTAAGGGCGAGAATGCCTTCGGTGTGAAGGTTAAGAAAAATGATAAAATACCTCTTTTTCCTTAAAAGAATCTTAAAGAAGAATGCAGCCTGTACCTCTCTGGGCACTTCTGTAGCGAGAGGCAGCAGTCGCGACTGCCCTTTATGCTGCGGCGCCAGGCTCGGAATCATGGCGAATGACCGCCTCCCACAATCGTTGCCATGGATACAAGCTCTGCTCTTGCTCGCATCTCGCATCTCGGATGACAGTTACACCCGACAATGCAAGCGCCGTGCTCTTTACGAGGCATTTTGTATGTATTGTTTACTTCAATCCTCACAATCTTTACACCAAGGAAGGAGGGTTTTACTCTCCCTATATTCCCAGGGAGGGAGTCACACACCCAGTGAGCTTAATTCGTTTCCCGAGGTGCCCTGGCTTTAAGGAACGGAAGCGTGTGATGTGAACCCAGTACTGTCTCTCGCTGCAAGCTGTGGTCTTAGCCACTTCATGTACTTTACTCTGATTTAAAAGAAACTTTTACACTTGGTACTGTTCACACTATTCAGGCCAGAAAGCCCAGTCAAGATGACGTCATGCAGGGCTATGGAAAAAGCCAATGCATGTCCCCAGAGTCCACATGTCAAAAAAATTTTCCATACTAAATCTTTTCCGTATTTCCCATCTTAAATATGAATTCTGAGAAGAGAACATTTGCTGAGATGTCAAATGCATTCAGTAGGAACAGCAGTTGTACAAACTGCGTTTTTAAGCCCTAAAACACTAGAAGGAAATGGGCAGAACCGTTTTATGCTCCCCAGCATGGGTCGCTTTAGATTAAATTTCACGGATTCAGTCAATTAAGCTTTTTTTTTAACAGGTATAATTTTAACACAGTGATGTTTTATTCATATAGGAAAATCTTCGTTTGTCAAAAGAGTAAGAGATTATTTTGCTGTCCAAAATTCACCTGACCAAAGTCATTGTTTGCATTTTTGCTTTTTGGCATTAATAACATAATGATTTCTATTGGCGTCCCGTATGTTGGGATCTCTTCTGACTCCAGGATTTCATAGAATGAGAAAAGGATTGTTAGGGAAATCGGAAAGTTAAATTAAAAGTTTAATTCCCTGAACAGTCGAAACAATTGCGGGTGAGGAAAAGAAAGAATATTTTCCCCCATAAACGATTCCTTCGAAAAAGGACATACAATTTGTATCATTTGATCCCTAAGCACTTTGTCTTTCGGAAATTATGCATAAAAGGGTTTTATTATTTTTCTCTTAATTTCTACGGTTTACAGAGTAAATGGTTTCAGAAAATAATCTTTCTTGCGATTTAAAAGTAAAAAATGGGAGAAATGATGAATAAGAGGGACATGGTGACAGAGCAAGCCTTTGATACCATTATAATCCTCCTTTCTACACTTACTAGTTTTAATCGTTAGCAGTAACACATTCATTTCTATAAATACTAAAGTGTGAGATAGGGACAAAGTGGTTTATGGAAACACATACGCCAGCATAAAGCTAGTGTATTATAGGACTAAGCCTGCTTAATGAAAATAAATAATCGAGAGCTGGTATCTGTCCGGAAAGAACTCAGAACGAATACACTGCCACTTGACCTTATATATAGCCCCAGGTAGTATGCCCAGCCACAGGGAAAGCATCCTAGCAAAATAAACCTTCTAAGAACCATTTTTGAAAATACTTTACACTTCTTTTAAGGGCGAGAATGCCTTCGGTGTGAAGGTTAAGAAAAATGATAAAATACCTCTTTTTCCTTAAAAGAATCTTAAAGAAGAATGCAGCCTGTACCTCTCTGGGCACTTCTGTAGCGAGAGGCAGCAGTCGCGACTGCCCTTTATGCTGCGGCGCCAGGCTCGGAATCATGGCGAATGACCGCCTCCCACAATCGTTGCCATGGATACAAGCTCTGCTCTTGCTCGCATCTCGCATCTCGGATGACAGTTACACCCGACAATGCAAGCGCCGTGCTCTTTACGAGGCATTTTGTATGTATTGTTTACTTCAATCCTCACAATCTTTACACCAAGGAAGGAGGGTTTTACTCTCCCTATATTCCCAGGGAGGGAGTCACACACCCAGTGAGCTTAATTCGTTTCCCGAGGTGCCCTGGCTTTAAGGAACGGAAGCGTGTGATGTGAACCCAGTACTGTCTCTCGCTGCAAGCTGTGGTCTTAGCCACTTCATGTACTTTACTCTGATTTAAAAGAAACTTTTACACTTGGTACTGTTCACACTATTCAGGCCAGAATGCCCAGTCAAGATGACGTCATGCAGGGCTATGGAAAAAGCCAATGCATGTCCCCAGAGTCCACATGTCAAAAAAATTTTCCATACTAAATCTTTTCCGTATTTCCCATCTTAAATATGAATTCTGAGAAGAGAACATTTGCTGAGATGTCAAATGCATTCAGTAGGAACAGCAGTTGTACAAACTGCGTTTTTAAGCCCTAAAACACTAGAAGGAAATGGGCAGAACCGTTTTATGCTCCCCTGCATGGGTCGCTTTTGATTAAATTTCACGGATTCAGTCAATTAACCGTTTTTTTTAACAGGTATAATTTTAACACAGTGATGTTTTATTCATATAGGAAAATCTTCGTTTGTCAAAAGAGTAAGAGATTATATTGCTGTCCAAAATTCACCTGACAAAAGTCATTGTTTACATTTTTGCTTTTTGGCATTAATAACATAATGATTTCTACAGTCGTTCCGTATTTTGAGATCTCTTCTGACTCCAGGATTTCATAGAATGAGAAAAGGATTGTTAGGGAAATCGGAAAGTTAAATTAAAAGTTTAATTCCCTGAACAGTCGAAACAATTGTGGGTGAGGAAAAGAAAGAATATTTTCCTCAATAAACGATTCCTTCGAAAAAGGACATACAATTTGTATCATTTGATCCCTAAGCACTTTGTCTTTCGGAAATTATGCATAAAAGGATTTTATTATTTTTCTCTTAATTTCTACGGTTTACAGAGTAAATGGTTTCAGAAAATAATCTTTCTTGCGATTTAAAAGTAAAAAATGGGAGAAATGATGAATAAGAGGGACATGGTGACAGAGCAAGCCTTTGATACCATTATAATCCTCCTTTCTACACTTACTAGTTTTAATCGTTAGCAGTAACACATTCATTTCTATAAATACTAAAGTGTGAGATAGGGACAAAGTGGTTTATGGAAACACATACGCCAGCATAAAGCTAGTGTATTATAGGACTAAGCCTGCTTAATGAAAATAAATAATCGAGAGCTGGTATCTGTCCGGAAAGAACTCAGAACGAATACACTGCCACTTGACCTTATATATAGCCCCAGGTAGTATGCCCAGCCACAGGGAAAGCATCCTAGCAAAATAAACCTTCTAAGAACCATTTTTGAAAATACTTTACACTTCTTTTAAGGGCGAGAGTGCCTTCGGTGTGAAGGTTAAGAAAAATGATAAAATACCTCTTTTTCCTTAAAAGAATCTTAAAGAAGAATGCAGCCTGTACCTCTCTGGGCACTTCTGTAGCGAGAGGCAGCAGTCGCGACTGCCCTTTATGCTGCGGCGCCAGGCTCGGAATCATGGCGAATGACCGCCTCCCACAATCGTTGCCATGGATACAAGCTCTGCTCTTGCTCGCATCTCGGATGACAGTTACACCCGACAATGCAAGCGCCGTGCTCTTTACGAGGCATTTTGTATGTATTGTTTACTTCAATCCTCACAATCTTTACACCAAGGAAGGAGGGTTTTACTCTCCCTATATTCCCAGGGAGGGAGTCACACACCCAGTGAGCTTAATTCGTTTCCCGAGGTGCCCTGGCTTTAAGGAACGGAAGCGTGTGATGTGAACCCAGTACTGTCTCTCGCTGCAAGCTGTGGTCTTAGCCACTTCATGTACTTTACTCTGATTTAAAAGAAACTTTTACACTTGGTACTGTTCACACTATTCAGGCCAGAAAGCCCAGTCAAGATGACGTCATGCAGGGCTATGGAAAAAGCCAATGCATGTCCCCAGAGTCCACATGTCAAAAAAATTTTCCATACTAAATCTTTTCCGTATTTCCCATCTTAAATATGAATTCTGAGAAGAGAACATTTGCTGAGATGTCAAATGCATTCAGTAGGAACAGCAGTTGTACAAACTGCGTTTTTAAGCCCTAAAACACTAGAAGGAAATGGGCAGAACCGTTTTATGCTCCCCTGCATGGGTCGCTTTTGATTAAATTTCACGGATTCAGTCAATTAACCGTTTTTTTTAACAGGTATAATTTTAACACAGTGATGTTTTATTCATATAGGAAAATCTTCGTTTGTCAAAAGAGTAAGAGATTATTTTGCTGTCCAAAATTCACCTGACAAAAGTCATTGTTTACATTTTTGCTTTTTGGCATTAATAACATAATGATTTCTACAGTCGTTCCGTATTTTGAGATCTCTTCTGACTCCAGGATTTCATAGAATGAGAAAAGGATTGTTAGGGAAATCGGAAAGTTAAATTAAAAGTTTAATTCCCTGAACAGTCGAAACAATTGTGGGTGAGGAAAAGAAAGAATATTTTCCTCAATAAACGATTCCTTCGAAAAAGGACATACAATTTGTATCATTTGATCCCTAAGCACTTTGTCTTTCGGAAATTATGCATAAAAGGATTTTATTATTTTTCTCTTAATTTCTACGGTTTACAGAGTAAATGGTTTCAGAAAATAATCTTTCTTGCGATTTAAAAGTAAAAAATGGGAGAAATGATGAATAAGAGGGACATGGTGACAGAGCAAGCCTTTGATACCATTATAATCCTCCTTTCTACACTTACTAGTTTTAATCGTTAGCAGTAACACATTCATTTCTATAAATACTAAAGTGTGAGATAGGGACAAAGTGGTTTATGGAAACACATACGCCAGCATAAAGCTAGTGTATTATAGGACTAAGCCTGCTTAATGAAAATAAATAATCGAGAGCTGGTATCTGTCCGGAAAGAACTCAGAACGAATACACTGCCACTTGACCTTATATATAGCCCCAGGTAGTATGCCCAGCCACAGGGAAAGCATCCTAGCAAAATAAACCTTCTAAGAACCATTTTTGAAAATACTTTACACTTCTTTTAAGGGCGAGAATGCCTTCGGTGTGAAGGTTAAGAAAAATGATAAAATACCTCTTTTTCCTTAAAAGAATCTTAAAGAAGAATGCAGCCTGTACCTCTCTGGGCACTTCTGTAGCGAGAGGCAGCAGTCGCGACTGCCCTTTATGCTGCGGCGCCAGGCTCGGAATCATGGCGAATGACCGCCTCCCACAATCGTTGCCATGGATACAAGCTCTGCTCTTGCTCGCATCTCGGATGACAGTTACACCCGACAATGCAAGCGCCGTGCTCTTTACGAGGCATTTTGTATGTATTGTTTACTTCAATCCTCACAATCTTTACACCAAGGAAGGAGGGTTTTACTCTCCCTATATTCCCAGGGAGGGAGTCACACACCCAGTGAGCTTAATTCGTTTCCCGAGGTGCCCTGGCTTTAAGGAACGGAAGCGTGTGATGTGAACCCAGTACTGTCTCTCGCTGCAAGCTGTGGTCTTAGCCACTTCATATACTTTACTCTGATTTAAAAGAAACTTTTACACTTGGTACTGTTCACACTATTCAGGCCAGAAAGCCCAGTCAAGATGACGTCATGCAGGGCTTTGGAAAAAGCCAATGCATGTCCCCAGAGTCCACATGTCAAAAAAATTTTCCATACTAAATCTTTTCCGTATTTCCCATCTTAAATATGAATTCTGAGAAGAGAACATTTGCTGAGATGTCAAATGCATTCAGTAGGAACAGCAGTTGTACAAACTGCGTTTTTAAGCCCTAAAACACTAGAAGGAAATGGGCAGAACCGTTTTATGCTCCCCTGCATGGGTCGCTTTTGATTAAATTTCACGGATTCAGTCAATTAACCGTTTTTTTTAACAGGTATAATTTTAACACAGTGATGTTTTATTCATATAGGAAAATCTTCGTTTGTCAAAAGAGTAAGAGATTATTTTGCTGTCCAAAATTCACCTGACAAAAGTCATTGTTTGCATTTTTGCTTTTTGGCATTAATAACATAATGATTTCTACAGTCGTTCCGTATTTTGAGATCTCTTCTGACTCCAGGATTTCATAGAATGAGAAAAGGATTGTTAGGGAAATCGGAAAGTTAAATTAAAAGTTTAATTCCCTGAACAGTCGAAACAATTGTGGGTGAGGAAAAGAAAGAATATTTTCCTCAATAAACGATTCCTTCGAAAAAGGACATACAATTTGTATCATTTGATCCCTAAGCACTTTGTCTTTTGGAAATTATGCATAAAAGGGTTTTATTATTTTTCTCTTAATTTCTACGGTTTACAGAGTAAATGGTTTCAGAAAATAATCTTTCTTGCGATTTAAAAGTAAAAAATGGGAGAAATGATGAATAAGAGGGACATGGTGACAGAGCAAGCCTTTGATACCATTATAATCCTCCTTTCTACACTTACTAGTTTTAATCGTTAGCAGTAACACATTCATTTCTATAAATACTAAAGTGTGAGATAGGGACAAAGTGGTTTATGGAAACACATACGCCAGCATAAAGCTAGTGTATTATAGGACTAAGCCTGCTTAATGAAAATAAATAATCGAGAGCTGGTATCTGTCCGGAAAGAACTCAGAACGAATACACTGCCACTTGACCTTATATATAGCCCCAGGTAGTATGCCCAGCCACAGGGAAAGCATCCTAGCAAAATAAACCTTCTAAGAACCATTTTTGAAAATACTTTACACTTCTTTTAAGGGCGAGAATGCCTTCGGTGTGAAGGTTAAGAAAAATGATAAAATACCTCTTTTTCCTTAAAAGAATCTTAAAGAAGAATGCAGCCTGTACCTCTCTGGGCACTTCTGTAGCGAGAGGCAGCAGTCGCGACTGCCCTTTATGCTGCGGCGCCAGGCTCGGAATCATGGCGAATGACCGCCTCCCACAATCGTTGCCATGGATACAAGCTCTGCTCTTGCTCGCATCTCGCATCTCGGATGACAGTTACACCCGACAATGCAAGCGCCGTGCTCTTTACGAGGCATTTTGTATGTATTGTTTACTTCAATCCTCACAATCTTTACACCAAGGAAGGAGGGTTTTACTCTCCCTATATTCCCAGGGAGGGAGTCACACACCCAGTGAGCTTAATTCGTTTCCCGAGGTGCCCTGGCTTTAAGGAACGGAAGCGTGTGATGTGAACCCAGTACTGTCTCTCGCTGCAAGCTGTGGTCTTAGCCACTTCATGTACTTTACTCTGATTTAAAAGAAACTTTTACACTTGGTACTGTTCACACTATTCAGGCCAGAAAGCCCAGTCAAGATGACGTCATGCAGGGCTATGGAAAAAGCCAATGCATGTCCCCAGAGTCCACATGTCAAAAAAATTTTCCATACTAAATCTTTTCCGTATTTCCCATCTTAAATATGAATTCTGAGAAGAGAACATTTGCTGAGATGTCAAATGCATTCAGTAGGAACAGCAGTTGTACAAACTGCGTTTTTAAGCCCTAAAACACTAGAAGGAAATGGGCAGAACCGTTTTATGCTCCCCTGCATGGGTCGCTTTTGATTAAATTTCACGGATTCAGTCAATTAACCGTTTTTTTTAACAGGTATAATTTTAACACAGTGATGTTTTATTCATATAGGAAAATCTTCGTTTGTCAAAAGAGTAAGAGATTATTTTGCTGTCCAAAATTCACCTGACAAAAGTCATTGTTTGCATTTTTGCTTTTTGGCATTAATAACATAATGATTTCTACAGTCGTTCCGTATTTTGAGATCTCTTCTGACTCCAGGATTTCATAGAATGAGAAAAGGATTGTTAGGGAAATCGGAAAGTTAAATTAAAAGTTTAATTCCCTGAACAGTCGAAACAATTGTGGGTGAGGAAAAGAAAGAATATTTTCCTCAATAAACGATTCCTTCGAAAAAGGACATACAATTTGTATCATTTGATCCCTAAGCACTTTGTCTTTCGGAAATTATGCATAAAAGGGTTTTATTATTTTTCTCTTAATTTCTACGGTTTACAGAGTAAATGGTTTCAGAAAATAATCTTTCTTGCGATTTAAAAGTAAAAAATGGGAGAAATGATGAATAAGAGGGACATGGTGACAGAGCAAGCCTTTGATACCATTATAATCCTCCTTTCTACACTTACTAGTTTTAATCGTTAGCAGTAACACATTCATTTCTATAAATACTAAAGTGTGAGATAGGGACAAAGTGGTTTATGGAAACACATACGCCAGCATAAAGCTAGTGTATTATAGGACTAAGCCTGCTTAATGAAAATAAATAATCGAGAGCTGGTATCTGTCCGGAAAGAACTCAGAACGAATACACTGCCACTTGACCTTATATATAGCCCCAGGTAGTATGCCCAGCCACAGGGAAAGCATCCTAGCAAAATAAACCTTCTAAGAACCATTTTTGAAAATACTTTACACTTCTTTTAAGGGCGAGAATGCCTTCGGTGTGAAGGTTAAGAAAAATGATAAAATACCTCTTTTTCCTTAAAAGAATCTTAAAGAAGAATGCAGCCTGTACCTCTCTGGGCACTTCTGTAGCGAGAGGCAGCAGTCGCGACTGCCCTTTATGCTGCGGCGCCAGGCTCGGAATCATGGCGAATGACCGCCTCCCACAATCGTTGCCATGGATACAAGCTCTGCTCTTGCTCGCATCTCGCATCTCGGATGACAGTTACACCCGACAATGCAAGCGCCGTGCTCTTTACGAGGCATTTTGTATGTATTGTTTACTTCAATCCTCACAATCTTTACACCAAGGAAGGAGGGTTTTACTCTCCCTATATTCCCAGGGAGGGAGTCACACACCCAGTGAGCTTAATTCGTTTCCCGAGGTGCCCTGGCTTTAAGGAACGGAAGCGTGTGATGTGAACCCAGTACTGTCTCTCGCTGCAAGCTGTGGTCTTAGCCACTTCATGTACTTTACTCTGATTTAAAAGAAACTTTTACACTTGGTACTGTTCACACTATTCAGGCCAGAATGCCCAGTCAAGATGACGTCATGCAGGGCTATGGAAAAAGCCAATGCATGTCCCCAGAGTCCACATGTCAAAAAAATTTTCCATACTAAATCTTTTCCGTATTTCCCATCTTAAATATGAATTCTGAGAAGAGAACATTTGCTGAGATGTCAAATGCATTCAGTAGGAACAGCAGTTGTACAAACTGCGTTTTTAAGCCCTAAAACACTAGAAGGAAATGGGCAGAACCGTTTTATGCTCCCCTGCATGGGTCGCTTTTGATTAAATTTCACGGATTCAGTCAATTAACCGTTTTTTTTAACAGGTATAATTTTAACACAGTGATGTTTTATTCATATAGGAAAATCTTCGTTTGTCAAAAGAGTAAGAGATTATATTGCTGTCCAAAATTCACCTGACAAAAGTCATTGTTTACATTTTTGCTTTTTGGCATTAATAACATAATGATTTCTACAGTCGTTCCGTATTTTGAGATCTCTTCTGACTCCAGGATTTCATAGAATGAGAAAAGGATTGTTAGGGAAATCGGAAAGTTAAATTAAAAGTTTAATTCCCTGAACAGTCGAAACAATTGTGGGTGAGGAAAAGAAAGAATATTTTCCTCAATAAACGATTCCTTCGAAAAAGGACATACAATTTGTATCATTTGATCCCTAAGCACTTTGTCTTTCGGAAATTATGCATAAAAGGATTTTATTATTTTTCTCTTAATTTCTACGGTTTACAGAGTAAATGGTTTCAGAAAATAATCTTTCTTGCGATTTAAAAGTAAAAAATGGGAGAAATGATGAATAAGAGGGACATGGTGACAGAGCAAGCCTTTGATACCATTATAATCCTCCTTTCTACACTTACTAGTTTTAATCGTTAGCAGTAACACATTCATTTCTATAAATACTAAAGTGTGAGATAGGGACAAAGTGGTTTATGGAAACACATACGCCAGCATAAAGCTAGTGTATTATAGGACTAAGCCTGCTTAATGAAAATAAATAATCGAGAGCTGGTATCTGTCCGGAAAGAACTCAGAACGAATACACTGCCACTTGACCTTATATATAGCCCCAGGTAGTATGCCCAGCCACAGGGAAAGCATCCTAGCAAAATAAACCTTCTAAGAACCATTTTTGAAAATACTTTACACTTCTTTTAAGGGCGAGAGTGCCTTCGGTGTGAAGGTTAAGAAAAATGATAAAATACCTCTTTTTCCTTAAAAGAATCTTAAAGAAGAATGCAGCCTGTACCTCTCTGGGCACTTCTGTAGCGAGAGGCAGCAGTCGCGACTGCCCTTTATGCTGCGGCGCCAGGCTCGGAATCATGGCGAATGACCGCCTCCCACAATCGTTGCCATGGATACAAGCTCTGCTCTTGCTCGCATCTCGCATCTCGGATGACAGTTACACCCGACAATGCAAGCGCCGTGCTCTTTACGAGGCATTTTGTATGTATTGTTTACTTCAATCCTCACAATCTTTACACCAAGGAAGGAGGGTTTTACTCTCCCTATATTCCCAGGGAGGGAGTCACACACCCAGTGAGCTTAATTCGTTTCCCGAGGTGCCCTGGCTTTAAGGAACGGAAGCGTGTGATGTGAACCCAGTACTGTCTCTCGCTGCAAGCTGTGGTCTTAGCCACTTCATGAACTTTACTCTGATTTAAAAGAAACTTTTACACTTGGTACTGTTCACACTATTCAGGCCAGAATGCCCAGTCAAGATGACGTCATGCAGGGCTATGGAAAAAGCCAATGCATGTCCCCAGAGTCCACATGTCAAAAAAATTTTCCATACTAAATCTTTTCCGTATTTCCCATCTTAAATATGAATTCTGAGAAGAGAACATTTGCTGAGATGTCAAATGCATTCAGTAGGAACAGCAGTTGTACAAACTGCGTTTTTAAGCCCTAAAACACTAGAAGGAAATGGGCAGAACCGTTTTATGCTCCCCTGCATGGGTCGCTTTTGATTAAATTTCACGGATTCAGTCAATTAACCGTTTTTTTTAACAGGTATAATTTTAACACAGTGATGTTTTATTCATATAGGAAAATCTTCGTTTGTCAAAAGAGTAAGAGATTATTTTGCTGTCCAAAATTCACCTGACAAAAGTCATTGTTTGCATTTTTGCTTTTTGGCATTAATAACATAATGATTTCTACAGTCGTTCCGTATTTTGAGATCTCTTCTGACTCCAGGATTTCATAGAATGAGAAAAGGATTGTTAGGGAAATCGGAAAGTTAAATTAAAAGTTTAATTCCCTGAACAGTCGAAACAATTGTGGGTGAGGAAAAGAAAGAATATTTTCCTCAATAAACGATTCCTTCGAAAAAGGACATACAATTTGTATCATTTGATCCCTAAGCACTTTGTCTTTCGGAAATTATGCATAAAAGGGTTTTATTATTTTTCTCTTAATTTCTACGGTTTACAGAGTAAATGGTTTCAGAAAATAATCTTTCTTGCGATTTAAAAGTAAAAAATGGGAGAAATGATGAATAAGAGGGACATGGTGACAGAGCAAGCCTTTGATACCATTATAATCCTCCTTTCTACACTTACTAGTTTTAATCGTTAGCAGTAACACATTCATTTCTATAAATACTAAAGTGTGAGATAGGGACAAAGTGGTTTATGGAAACACATACGCCAGCATAAAGCTAGTGTATTATAGGACTAAGCCTGCTTAATGAAAATAAATAATCGAGAGCTGGTATCTGTCCGGAAAGAACTCAGAACGAATACACTGCCACTTGACCTTATATATAGCCCCAGGTAGTATGCCCAGCCACAGGGAAAGCATCCTAGCAAAATAAACCTTCTAAGAACCATTTTTGAAAATACTTTACACTTCTTTTAAGGGCGAGAATGCCTTCGGTGTGAAGGTTAAGAAAAATGATAAAATACCTCTTTTTCCTTAAAAGAATCTTAAAGAAGAATGCAGCCTGTACCTCTCTGGGCACTTCTGTAGCGAGAGGCAGCAGTCGCGACTGCCCTTTATGCTGCGGCGCCAGGCTCGGAATCATGGCGAATGACCGCCTCCCACAATCGTTGCCATGGATACAAGCTCTGCTCTTGCTCGCATCTCGCATCTCGGATGACAGTTACACCCGACAATGCAAGCGCCGTGCTCTTTACGAGGCATTTTGTATGTATTGTTTACTTCAATCCTCACAATCTTTACACCAAGGAAGGAGGGTTTTACTCTCCCTATATTCCCAGGGAGGGAGTCACACACCCAGTGAGCTTAATTCGTTTCCCGAGGTGCCCTGGCTTTAAGGAACGGAAGCGTGTGATGTGAACCCAGTACTGTCTCTCGCTGCAAGCTGTGGTCTTAGCCACTTCATGTACTTTACTCTGATTTAAAAGAAACTTTTACACTTGGTACTGTTCACACTATTCAGGCCAGAAAGCCCAGTCAAGATGACGTCATGCAGGGCTATGGAAAAAGCCAATGCATGTCCCCAGAGTCCACATGTCAAAAAAATTTTCCATACTAAATCTTTTCCGTATTTCCCATCTTAAATATGAATTCTGAGAAGAGAACATTTGCTGAGATGTCAAATGCTTTCAGTAGGAACAGCAGCTGTACAAACTGCGTTTTTACGCCCTAAAACACTAAGAAGAAATCGGGCAAAACCGTTTTATGCTCCCCAGCATGGGTCGCTTTAGATTAAATTTCATGGATTCAGTCAATTAAGCTTTTTTTTTAACAGGTATAATTTTAACACAGTGATGTTTTATTCATATAGGAAAATCTTCGTTTGTCAAAAGAGTAAGAGATTATTTTGCTGTCCAAAATTCACCTGACCAAAGTCATTGTTTGCATTTTTGCTTTTTGGCATTAATAACATAATGATTTCTATTGGCGTCCCGTATGTTGGGATCTCTTCTGACTCCAGGATTTCATAGAATGAGAAAAGGATTGTTAGGGAAATAGGAAAGTTAAATTAAAAGTTTATTCCCTGAACAGTCGAAACAATTGTGGGTGAGGAAAAGAAAGAATATTTTCCCCCATAAACGATTCCTTCGAAAAAGGACATACAATTTGTATCATTTGATCCCTAAGCACTTTGTCTTTCGGAAATTATGCATAAAAGGATTTTATTATTTTTCTCTTAATTTCTACGGTTTACAGAGTAAATGGTTTCAGAAAATAATCTTTCTTGCGATTTAAAAGTAAAAAATGGGAGAAATGATGAATAAGAGGGACATGGTGACAGAGCAAGCCTTTGATAGCATTATAATCCTCCTTTCTACACTTACTAGTTTTAATCGTTAGCAGTAACACATTCATTTCTATAAATACTAAAGTGTGAGATAGGGACAAAGTGCTTTATGGAAACACATACGCCAGCATAAAGCTAGTGTATTATAGGACTAAGCCTGCTTAATGAAAATAAATAATCGAGAGCTGGTATCTGTCCGGAAAGAACTCAGAACGAATACACTGCCACTTGACCTTATATATAGCCCCAGGTAGTATGCCCAGCCACAGGGAAAGCATCCTAGCAAAATAAACCTTCTAAGAACCATTTTTGAAAATACTTTACACTTCTTTTAAGGGCGAGAATGCCTTCGGTGTGAAGGTTAAGAAAAATGATAAAATACCTCTTTTTCCTTAAAAGAATCTTAAAGAAGAATGCAGCCTGTACCTCTCTGGGCACTTCTGTAGCGAGAGGCAGCAGTCGCGACTGCCCTTTATGCTGCGGCGCCAGCTCGGAATCGTGGCGAATGACCGCCTCCCACAATCGTTGCCATGGATACAAGCTCTGCTCTTGCTCGCATCTCGGATGACAGTTACACCCGACAATGCAAGCGCCGTGCTCTTTACGAGGCATTTTGTATGTATTGTTTACTTCAATCCTCACAATCTTTACACCAAGGAAGGAGGGTTTTACTCTCCCTATATTCCCAGGGAGGGAGTCACACACCCAGTGAGCTTAATTCGTTTCCCGAGGTGCCCTGGCTTTAAGGAACGGAAGCGTGTGATGTGAACCCAGTACTGTCTCTCGCTGCAAGCTGTGGTCTTAGCCACTTCATGTACTTTACTCTGATTTAAAAGAAACTTTTACACTTGGTACTGTTCACACTATTCAGGCCAGAAAGCCCAGTCAAGATGACGTCATGCAGGGCTATGGAAAAAGCCAATGCATGTCCCCAGAGTCCACATGTCAAAAAAATTTTCCATACTAAATCTTTTCCGTATTTCCCATCTTAAATATGAATTCTGAGAAGAGAACATTTGCTGAGATGTCAAATGCATTCAGTAGGAACAGCAGTTGTACAAACTGCGTTTTTACGCCCTAGAACACTAAGAAGAAATCGGGCAAAACCGTTTTATGCTCCCCAGCATGGGTCGCTTTAGATTAAATTTCACGGATTCAGTCAATTAAGCTTTTTTTTTAACAGGTATAATTTTAACACAGTGATGTTTTATTCATATAGGAAAATCTTCGTTTGTCAAAAGAGTAAGAGATTATTTTGCTGTCCAAAATTCACCTGACCAAAGTCATTGTTTGCATTTTTGCTTTTTGGCATTAATAACATAATGATTTCTATTGGCGTCCCGTATGTTGGGATCTCTTCTGACTCCAGGATTTCATAGAATGAGAAAAGGATTGTTAGGGAAATCGGAAAGTTAAATTAAAAGTTTAATTCCCTGAACAGTCGAAACAATTGCGGGTGAGGAAAAGAAAGAATATTTTCCCCCATAAACGATTCCTTCGAAAAAGGACATACAATTTGTATCATTTGATCCCTAAGCACTTTGTCTTTCGGAAATTATGCATAAAAGGATTTTATTATTTTTCTCTTAATTTCTACGGTTTACAGAGTAAATGGTTTCAGAAAATAATCTTTCTTGCGATTTAAAAGTAAAAAATGGGAGAAATGATGAATAAGAGGGACATGGTGACAGAGCAAGCCTTTGATCGCATTATAATCCTCCTTTCTACACTTACTAGTTTTAATCGTTAGCAGTAACACATTCATTTCTATAAATACTAAAGTGTGAGATAGGGACAAAGTGGTTTATGGAAACACATACGCCAGCATAAAGCTAGTGTATTATAGGACTAAGCCTGCTTAATGAAAATAAATAATCGAGAGCTGGTATCTGTCCGGAAAGAACTCAGAACGAATACACTGCCACTTGACCTTAGATATAGCCCCAGGTAGTATGCCCAGCCACAGGGAAAGCATCCTAGCAAAATAAACCTTCTAAGAACCATTTTTGAAAATACTTTACACTTCTTTTAAGGGCGAGAATGCCTTCGGTGTGAAGGTTAAGAAAAATGATAAAATACCTCTTTTTCCTTAAAAGAATCTTAAAGAAGAATGCAGCCTGTACCTCTCTGGGCACTTCTGTAGCGAGAGGCAGCAGTCGCGACTGCCCTTTATGCTGCGGCGCCAGGCTCGGAATCATGGCGAATGACCGCCTCCCACAATCGTTGCCATGGATACAAGCTCTGCTCTTGCTCGCATCTCGCATCTCGGATGACAGTTACACCCGACAATGCAAGCGCCGTGCTCTTTACGAGGCATTTTGTATGTATTGTTTACTTCAATCCTCACAATCTTTACACCAAGGAAGGAGGGTTTTACTCTCCCTATATTCCCAGGGAGGGAGTCACACTCCCAGTGAGCTTAATTCGTTTCCCGAGGTGCCCTGGCTTTAAGGAACGGAAGCGTGTGATGTGAACCCAGTACTGTCTCTCGCTGCAAGCTGTGGTCTTAGCCACTTCATGTACTTTACTCTGATTTAAAAGAAACTTTTACACTTGGTACTGTTCACACTATTCAGGCCAGAAAGCCCAGTCAAGATGACGTCATGCAGGGCTATGGAAAAAGCCAATGCATGTCCCCAGAGTCCACATGTCAAAAAAATTTTCCATACTAAATCTTTTCCGTATTTCCCATCTTAAATATGAATTCTGAGAAGAGAACATTTGCTGAGATGTCAAATGCATTCAGTAGGAACAGCAGTTGTACAAACTGCGTTTTTACGCCCTAGAACACTAAGAAGAAATCGGGCAAAACCGTTTTATGCTCCCCAGCATGGGTCGCTTTAGATTAAATTTCACGGATTCAGTCAATTAAGCTTTTTTTTTAACAGGTATAATTTTAACACAGTGATGTTTTATTCATATAGGAAAATCTTCGTTTGTCAAAAGAGTAAGAGATTATTTTGCTGTCCAAAATTCACCTGACCAAAGTCATTGTTTGCATTTTTGCTTTTTGGCATTAATAACATAATGATTTCTATTGGCGTCCCGTATGTTGGGATCTCTTCTGACTCCAGGATTTCATAGAATGAGAAAAGGATTGTTAGGGAAATCGGAAAGTTAAATTAAAAGTTTAATTCCCTGAACAGTCGAAACAATTGTGGGTGAGGAAAAGAAAGAATATTTTCCCCCATAAACGATTCCTTCGAAAAAGGACATACAATTTGTATCATTTGATCCCTAAGCACTTTGTCTTTCGGAAATTATGCATAAAAGGATTTTATTATTTTTCTCTTAATTTCTACGGTTTACAGAGTAAATGGTTTCAGAAAATAATCTTTCTTGCGATTTAAAAGTAAAAAATGGGAGAAATGATGAATAAGAGGGACATGGTGACAGAGCAAGCCTTTGATCGCATTATAATCCTCCTTTCTACACTTACTAGTTTTAATCGTTAGCAGTAACACATTCATTTCTATAAATACTAAAGTGTGAGATAGGGACAAAGTGGTTTATGGAAACACATACGCCAGCATAAAGCTAGTGTATTATAGGACTAAGCCTGCTTAATGAAAATAAATAATCGAGAGCTGGTATCTGTCCGGAAAGAACTCAGAACGAATACACTGCCACTTGACCTTAGATATAGCCCCAGGTAGTATGCCCAGCCACAGGGAAAGCATCCTAGCAAAATAAACCTTCTAAGAACCATTTTTGAAAATACTTTACACTTCTTTTAAGGGCGAGAATGCCTTCGGTGTGAAGGTTAAGAAAAATGATAAAATACCTCTTTTTCCTTAAAAGAATCTTAAAGAAGAATGCAGCCTGTACCTCTCTGGGCACTTCTGTAGCGAGAGGCAGCAGTCGCGACTGCCCTTTATGCTGCGGCGCCAGGCTCGGAATCATGGCGAATGACCGCCTCCCACAATCGTTGCCATGGATACAAGCTCTGCTCTTGCTCGCATCTCGGATGACAGTTACACCCGACAATGCAAGCGCCGTGCTCTTTACGAGGCATTTTGTATGTATTGTTTACTTCAATCCTCACAATCTTTACACCAAGGAAGGAGGGTTTTACTCTCCCTATATTCCCAGGGAGGGAGTCACACACCCAGTGAGCTTAATTCGTTTCCCGAGGTGCCCTGGCTTTAAGGAACGGAAGCGTGTGATGTGAACCCAGTACTGTCTCTCGCTGCAAGCTGTGGTCTTAGCCACTTCATGTACTTTACTCTGATTTAAAAGAAACTTTTACACTTGGTACTGTTCACACTATTCAGGCCAGAAAGCCCAGTCAAGATGACGTCATGCAGGGCTATGGAAAAAGCCAATGCATGTCCCCAGAGTCCACATGTCAAAAAAATTTTCCATACTAAATCTTTTCCGTATTTCCCATCTTAAATATGAATTCTGAGAAGAGAACATTTGCTGAGATGTCAAATGCATTCAGTAGGAACAGCAGTTGTACAAACTGCGTTTTTAAGCCCTAAAACACTAGAAGGAAATGGGCAGAACCGTTTTATGCTCCCCTGCATGGGTCGCTTTTGATTAAATTTCACGGATTCAGTCAATTAACCGTTTTTTTTAACAGGTATAATTTTAACACAGTGATGTTTTATTCATATAGGAAAATCTTCGTTTGTCAAAAGAGTAAGAGATTATTTTGCTGTCCAAAATTCACCTGACAAAAGTCATTGTTTACATTTTTGCTTTTTGGCATTAATAACATAATGATTTCTACAGTCGTTCCGTATTTTGAGATCTCTTCTGACTCCAGGATTTCATAGAATGAGAAAAGGATTGTTAGGGAAATCGGAAAGTTAAATTAAAAGTTTAATTCCCTGAACAGTCGAAACAATTGTGGGTGAGGAAAAGAAAGAATATTTTCCTCAATAAACGATTCCTTCGAAAAAGGACATACAATTTGTATCATTTGATCCCTAAGCACTTTGTCTTTCGGAAATTATGCATAAAAGGATTTTATTATTTTTCTCTTAATTTCTACGGTTTACAGAGTAAATGGTTTCAGAAAATAATCTTTCTTGCGATTTAAAAGTAAAAAATGGGAGAAATGATGAATAAGAGGGACATGGTGACAGAGCAAGCCTTTGATACCATTATAATCCTCCTTTCTACACTTACTAGTTTTAATCGTTAGCAGTAACACATTCATTTCTATAAATACTAAAGTGTGAGATAGGGACAAAGTGGTTTATGGAAACACATACGCCAGCATAAAGCTAGTGTATTATAGGACTAAGCCTGCTTAATGAAAATAAATAATCGAGAGCTGGTATCTGTCCGGAAAGAACTCAGAACGAATACACTGCCACTTGACCTTATATATAGCCCCAGGTAGTATGCCCAGCCACAGGGAAAGCATCCTAGCAAAATAAACCTTCTAAGAACCATTTTTGAAAATACTTTACACTTCTTTTAAGGGCGAGAATGCCTTCGGTGTGAAGGTTAAGAAAAATGATAAAATACCTCTTTTTCCTTAAAAGAATCTTAAAGAAGAATGCAGCCTGTACCTCTCTGGGCACTTCTGTAGCGAGAGGCAGCAGTCGCGACTGCCCTTTATGCTGCGGCGCCAGGCTCGGAATCATGGCGAATGACCGCCTCCCACAATCGTTGCCATGGATACAAGCTCTGCTCTTGCTCGCATCTCGCATCTCGGATGACAGTTACACCCGACAATGCAAGCGCCGTGCTCTTTACGAGGCATTTTGTATGTATTGTTTACTTCAATCCTCACAATCTTTACACCAAGGAAGGAGGGTTTTACTCTCCCTATATTCCCAGGGAGGGAGTCACACACCCAGTGAGCTTAATTCGTTTCCCGAGGTGCCCTGGCTTTAAGGAACGGAAGCGTGTGATGTGAACCCAGTACTGTCTCTCGCTGCAAGCTGTGGTCTTAGCCACTTCATGTACTTTACTCTGATTTAAAAGAAACTTTTACACTTGGTACTGTTCACACTATTCAGGCCAGAAAGCCCAGTCAAGATGACGTCATGCAGGGCTATGGAAAAAGCCAATGCATGTCCCCAGAGTCCACATGTCAAAAAAATTTTCCATACTAAATCTTTTCCGTATTTCCCATCTTAAATATGAATTCTGAGAAGAGAACATTTGCTGAGATGTCAAATGCATTCAGTAGGAACAGCAGTTGTACAAACTGCGTTTTTAAGCCCTAAAACACTAGAAGGAAATGGGCAGAACCGTTTTATGCTCCCCTGCATGGGTCGCTTTTGATTAAATTTCACGGATTCAGTCAATTAACCGTTTTTTTTAACAGGTATAATTTTAACACAGTGATGTTTTATTCATATAGGAAAATCTTCGTTTGTCAAAAGAGTAAGAGATTATTTTGCTGTCCAAAATTCACCTGACAAAAGTCATTGTTTGCATTTTTGCTTTTTGGCATTAATAACATAATGATTTCTACAGTCGTTCCGTATTTTGAGATCTCTTCTGACTCCAGGATTTCATAGAATGAGAAAAGGATTGTTAGGGAAATCGGAAAGTTAAATTAAAAGTTTAATTCCCTGAACAGTCGAAACAATTGTGGGTGAGGAAAAGAAAGAATATTTTCCTCAATAAACGATTCCTTCGAAAAAGGACATACAATTTGTATCATTTGATCCCTAAGCACTTTGTCTTTCGGAAATTATGCATAAAAGGGTTTTATTATTTTTCTCTTAATTTCTACGGTTTACAGAGTAAATGGTTTCAGAAAATAATCTTTCTTGCGATTTAAAAGTAAAAAATGGGAGAAATGATGAATAAGAGGGACATGGTGACAGAGCAAGCCTTTGATACCATTATAATCCTCCTTTCTACACTTACTAGTTTTAATCGTTAGCAGTAACACATTCATTTCTATAAATACTAAAGTGTGAGATAGGGACAAAGTGGTTTATGGAAACACATACGCCAGCATAAAGCTAGTGTATTATAGGACTAAGCCTGCTTAATGAAAATAAATAATCGAGAGCTGGTATCTGTCCGGAAAGAACTCAGAACGAATACACTGCCACTTGACCTTATATATAGCCCCAGGTAGTATGCCCAGCCACAGGGAAAGCATCCTAGCAAAATAAACCTTCTAAGAACCATTTTTGAAAATACTTTACACTTCTTTTAAGGGCGAGAATGCCTTCGGTGTGAAGGTTAAGAAAAATGATAAAATACCTCTTTTTCCTTAAAAGAATCTTAAAGAAGAATGCAGCCTGTACCTCTCTGGGCACTTCTGTAGCGAGAGGCAGCAGTCGCGACTGCCCTTTATGCTGCGGCGCCAGGCTCGGAATCATGGCGAATGACCGCCTCCCACAATCGTTGCCATGGATACAAGCTCTGCTCTTGCTCGCATCTCGCATCTCGGATGACAGTTACACCCGACAATGCAAGCGCCGTGCTCTTTACGAGGCATTTTGTATGTATTGTTTACTTCAATCCTCACAATCTTTACACCAAGGAAGGAGGGTTTTACTCTCCCTATATTCCCAGGGAGGGAGTCACACACCCAGTGAGCTTAATTCGTTTCCCGAGGTGCCCTGGCTTTAAGGAACGGAAGCGTGTGATGTGAACCCAGTACTGTCTCTCGCTGCAAGCTGTGGTCTTAGCCACTTCATGTACTTTACTCTGATTTAAAAGAAACTTTTACACTTGGTACTGTTCACACTATTCAGGCCAGAAAGCCCAGTCAAGATGACGTCATGCAGGGCTATGGAAAAAGCCAATGCATGTCCCCAGAGTCCACATGTCAAAAAAATTTTCCATACTAAATCTTTTCCGTATTTCCCATCTTAAATATGAATTCTGAGAAGAGAACATTTGCTGAGATGTCAAATGCATTCAGTAGGAACAGCAGTTGTACAAACTGCGTTTTTACGCCCTAGAACACTAAGAAGAAATCGGGCAAAACCGTTTTATGCTCCCCAGCATGGGTCGCTTTAGATTAAATTTCACGGATTCAGTCAATTAAGCTTTTTTTTTAACAGGTATAATTTTAACACAGTGATGTTTTATTCATATAGGAAAATCTTCGTTTGTCAAAAGAGTAAGAGATTATTTTGCTGTCCAAAATTCACCTGACCAAAGTCATTGTTTGCATTTTTGCTTTTTGGCATTAATAACATAATGATTTCTATTGGCGTCCCGTATGTTGGGATCTCTTCTGACTCCAGGATTTCATAGAATGAGAAAAGGATTGTTAGGGAAATCGGAAAGTTAAATTAAAAGTTTAATTCCCTGAACAGTCGAAACAATTGTGGGTGAGGAAAAGAAAGAATATTTTCCCCCATAAACGATTCCTTCGAAAAAGGACATACAATTTGTATCATTTGATCCCTAAGCACTTTGTCTTTCGGAAATTATGCATAAAAGGATTTTATTATTTTTCTCTTAATTTCTACGGTTTACAGAGTAAATGGTTTCAGAAAATAATCTTTCTTGCGATTTAAAAGTAAAAAATGGGAGAAATGATGAATAAGAGGGACATGGTGACAGAGCAAGCCTTTGATCGCATTATAATCCTCCTTTCTACACTTACTAGTTTTAATCGTTAGCAGTAACACATTCATTTCTATAAATACTAAAGTGTGAGATAGGGACAAAGTGGTTTATGGAAACACATACGCCAGCATAAAGCTAGTGTATTATAGGACTAAGCCTGCTTAATGAAAATAAATAATCGAGAGCTGGTATCTGTCCGGAAAGAACTCAGAACGAATACACTGCCACTTGACCTTAGATATAGCCCCAGGTAGTATGCCCAGCCACAGGGAAAGCATCCTAGCAAAATAAACCTTCTAAGAACCATTTTTGAAAATACTTTACACTTCTTTTAAGGGCGAGAATGCCTTCGGTGTGAAGGTTAAGAAAAATGATAAAATACCTCTTTTTCCTTAAAAGAATCTTAAAGAAGAATGCAGCCTGTACCTCTCTGGGCACTTCTGTAGCGAGAGGCAGCAGTCGCGACTGCCCTTTATGCTGCGGCGCCAGGCTCGGAATCATGGCGAATGACCGCCTCCCACAATCGTTGCCATGGATACAAGCTCTGCTCTTGCTCGCATCTCGGATGACAGTTACACCCGACAATGCAAGCGCCGTGCTCTTTACGAGGCATTTTGTATGTATTGTTTACTTCAATCCTCACAATCTTTACACCAAGGAAGGAGGGTTTTACTCTCCCTATATTCCCAGGGAGGGAGTCACACACCCAGTGAGCTTAATTCGTTTCCCGAGGTGCCCTGGCTTTAAGGAACGGAAGCGTGTGATGTGAACCCAGTACTGTCTCTCGCTGCAAGCTGTGGTCTTAGCCACTTCATGTACTTTACTCTGATTTAAAAGAAACTTTTACACTTGGTACTGTTCACACTATTCAGGCCAGAAAGCCCAGTCAAGATGACGTCATGCAGGGCTATGGAAAAAGCCAATGCATGTCCCCAGAGTCCACATGTCAAAAAAATTTTCCATACTAAATCTTTTCCGTATTTCCCATCTTAAATATGAATTCTGAGAAGAGAACATTTGCTGAGATGTCAAATGCATTCAGTAGGAACAGCAGTTGTACAAACTGCGTTTTTAAGCCCTAAAACACTAGAAGGAAATGGGCAGAACCGTTTTATGCTCCCCTGCATGGGTCGCTTTTGATTAAATTTCACGGATTCAGTCAATTAACCGTTTTTTTTAACAGGTATAATTTTAACACAGTGATGTTTTATTCATATAGGAAAATCTTCGTTTGTCAAAAGAGTAAGAGATTATTTTGCTGTCCAAAATTCACCTGACAAAAGTCATTGTTTACATTTTTGCTTTTTGGCATTAATAACATAATGATTTCTACAGTCGTTCCGTATTTTGAGATCTCTTCTGACTCCAGGATTTCATAGAATGAGAAAAGGATTGTTAGGGAAATCGGAAAGTTAAATTAAAAGTTTAATTCCCTGAACAGTCGAAACAATTGTGGGTGAGGAAAAGAAAGAATATTTTCCTCAATAAACGATTCCTTCGAAAAAGGACATACAATTTGTATCATTTGATCCCTAAGCACTTTGTCTTTCGGAAATTATGCATAAAAGGATTTTATTATTTTTCTCTTAATTTCTACGGTTTACAGAGTAAATGGTTTCAGAAAATAATCTTTCTTGCGATTTAAAAGTAAAAAATGGGAGAAATGATGAATAAGAGGGACATGGTGACAGAGCAAGCCTTTGATACCATTATAATCCTCCTTTCTACACTTACTAGTTTTAATCGTTAGCAGTAACACATTCATTTCTATAAATACTAAAGTGTGAGATAGGGACAAAGTGGTTTATGGAAACACATACGCCAGCATAAAGCTAGTGTATTATAGGACTAAGCCTGCTTAATGAAAATAAATAATCGAGAGCTGGTATCTGTCCGGAAAGAACTCAGAACGAATACACTGCCACTTGACCTTATATATAGCCCCAGGTAGTATGCCCAGCCACAGGGAAAGCATCCTAGCAAAATAAACCTTCTAAGAACCATTTTTGAAAATACTTTACACTTCTTTTAAGGGCGAGAATGCCTTCGGTGTGAAGGTTAAGAAAAATGATAAAATACCTCTTTTTCCTTAAAAGAATCTTAAAGAAGAATGCAGCCTGTACCTCTCTGGGCACTTCTGTAGCGAGAGGCAGCAGTCGCGACTGCCCTTTATGCTGCGGCGCCAGGCTCGGAATCATGGCGAATGACCGCCTCCCACAATCGTTGCCATGGATACAAGCTCTGCTCTTGCTCGCATCTCGCATCTCGGATGACAGTTACACCCGACAATGCAAGCGCCGTGCTCTTTACGAGGCATTTTGTATGTATTGTTTACTTCAATCCTCACAATCTTTACACCAAGGAAGGAGGGTTTTACTCTCCCTATATTCCCAGGGAGGGAGTCACACACCCAGTGAGCTTAATTCGTTTCCCGAGGTGCCCTGGCTTTAAGGAACGGAAGCGTGTGATGTGAACCCAGTACTGTCTCTCGCTGCAAGCTGTGGTCTTAGCCACTTCATGTACTTTACTCTGATTTAAAAGAAACTTTTACACTTGGTACTGTTCACACTATTCAGGCCAGAAAGCCCAGTCAAGATGACGTCATGCAGGGCTATGGAAAAAGCCAATGCATGTCCCCAGAGTCCACATGTCAAAAAAATTTTCCATACTAAATCTTTTCCGTATTTCCCATCTTAAATATGAATTCTGAGAAGAGAACATTTGCTGAGATGTCAAATGCATTCAGTAGGAACAGCAGTTGTACAAACTGCGTTTTTAAGCCCTAAAACACTAGAAGGAAATGGGCAGAACCGTTTTATGCTCCCCTGCATGGGTCGCTTTTGATTAAATTTCACGGATTCAGTCAATTAACCGTTTTTTTTAACAGGTATAATTTTAACACAGTGATGTTTTATTCATATAGGAAAATCTTCGTTTGTCAAAAGAGTAAGAGATTATTTTGCTGTCCAAAATTCACCTGACAAAAGTCATTGTTTGCATTTTTGCTTTTTGGCATTAATAACATAATGATTTCTACAGTCGTTCCGTATTTTGAGATCTCTTCTGACTCCAGGATTTCATAGAATGAGAAAAGGATTGTTAGGGAAATCGGAAAGTTAAATTAAAAGTTTAATTCCCTGAACAGTCGAAACAATTGTGGGTGAGGAAAAGAAAGAATATTTTCCTCAATAAACGATTCCTTCGAAAAAGGACATACAATTTGTATCATTTGATCCCTAAGCACTTTGTCTTTCGGAAATTATGCATAAAAGGGTTTTATTATTTTTCTCTTAATTTCTACGGTTTACAGAGTAAATGGTTTCAGAAAATAATCTTTCTTGCGATTTAAAAGTAAAAAATGGGAGAAATGATGAATAAGAGGGACATGGTGACAGAGCAAGCCTTTGATACCATTATAATCCTCCTTTCTACACTTACTAGTTTTAATCGTTAGCAGTAACACATTCATTTCTATAAATACTAAAGTGTGAGATAGGGACAAAGTGGTTTATGGAAACACATACGCCAGCATAAAGCTAGTGTATTATAGGACTAAGCCTGCTTAATGAAAATAAATAATCGAGAGCTGGTATCTGTCCGGAAAGAACTCAGAACGAATACACTGCCACTTGACCTTATATATAGCCCCAGGTAGTATGCCCAGCCACAGGGAAAGCATCCTAGCAAAATAAACCTTCTAAGAACCATTTTTGAAAATACTTTACACTTCTTTTAAGGGCGAGAATGCCTTCGGTGTGAAGGTTAAGAAAAATGATAAAATACCTCTTTTTCCTTAAAAGAATCTTAAAGAAGAATGCAGCCTGTACCTCTCTGGGCACTTCTGTAGCGAGAGGCAGCAGTCGCGACTGCCCTTTATGCTGCGGCGCCAGGCTCGGAATCATGGCGAATGACCGCCTCCCACAATCGTTGCCATGGATACAAGCTCTGCTCTTGCTCGCATCTCGCATCTCGGATGACAGTTACACCCGACAATGCAAGCGCCGTGCTCTTTACGAGGCATTTTGTATGTATTGTTTACTTCAATCCTCACAATCTTTACACCAAGGAAGGAGGGTTTTACTCTCCCTATATTCCCAGGGAGGGAGTCACACACCCAGTGAGCTTAATTCGTTTCCCGAGGTGCCCTGGCTTTAAGGAACGGAAGCGTGTGATGTGAACCCAGTACTGTCTCTCGCTGCAAGCTGTGGTCTTAGCCACTTCATGTACTTTACTCTGATTTAAAAGAAACTTTTACACTTGGTACTGTTCACACTATTCAGGCCAGAATGCCCAGTCAAGATGACGTCATGCAGGGCTATGGAAAAAGCCAATGCATGTCCCCAGAGTCCACATGTCAAAAAAATTTTCCATACTAAATCTTTTCCGTATTTCCCATCTTAAATATGAATTCTGAGAAGAGAACATTTGCTGAGATGTCAAATGCATTCAGTAGGAACAGCAGTTGTACAAACTGCGTTTTTAAGCCCTAAAACACTAGAAGGAAATGGGCAGAACCGTTTTATGCTCCCCTGCATGGGTCGCTTTTGATTAAATTTCACGGATTCAGTCAATTAACCGTTTTTTTTAACAGGTATAATTTTAACACAGTGATGTTTTATTCATATAGGAAAATCTTCGTTTGTCAAAAGAGTAAGAGATTATATTGCTGTCCAAAATTCACCTGACAAAAGTCATTGTTTACATTTTTGCTTTTTGGCATTAATAACATAATGATTTCTACAGTCGTTCCGTATTTTGAGATCTCTTCTGACTCCAGGATTTCATAGAATGAGAAAAGGATTGTTAGGGAAATCGGAAAGTTAAATTAAAAGTTTAATTCCCTGAACAGTCGAAACAATTGTGGGTGAGGAAAAGAAAGAATATTTTCCTCAATAAACGATTCCTTCGAAAAAGGACATACAATTTGTATCATTTGATCCCTAAGCACTTTGTCTTTCGGAAATTATGCATAAAAGGATTTTATTATTTTTCTCTTAATTTCTACGGTTTACAGAGTAAATGGTTTCAGAAAATAATCTTTCTTGCGATTTAAAAGTAAAAAATGGGAGAAATGATGAATAAGAGGGACATGGTGACAGAGCAAGCCTTTGATACCATTATAATCCTCCTTTCTACACTTACTAGTTTTAATCGTTAGCAGTAACACATTCATTTCTATAAATACTAAAGTGTGAGATAGGGACAAAGTGGTTTATGGAAACACATACGCCAGCATAAAGCTAGTGTATTATAGGACTAAGCCTGCTTAATGAAAATAAATAATCGAGAGCTGGTATCTGTCCGGAAAGAACTCAGAACGAATACACTGCCACTTGACCTTATATATAGCCCCAGGTAGTATGCCCAGCCACAGGGAAAGCATCCTAGCAAAATAAACCTTCTAAGAACCATTTTTGAAAATACTTTACACTTCTTTTAAGGGCGAGAGTGCCTTCGGTGTGAAGGTTAAGAAAAATGATAAAATACCTCTTTTTCCTTAAAAGAATCTTAAAGAAGAATGCAGCCTGTACCTCTCTGGGCACTTCTGTAGCGAGAGGCAGCAGTCGCGACTGCCCTTTATGCTGCGGCGCCAGGCTCGGAATCATGGCGAATGACCGCCTCCCACAATCGTTGCCATGGATACAAGCTCTGCTCTTGCTCGCATCTCGGATGACAGTTACACCCGACAATGCAAGCGCCGTGCTCTTTACGAGGCATTTTGTATGTATTGTTTACTTCAATCCTCACAATCTTTACACCAAGGAAGGAGGGTTTTACTCTCCCTATATTCCCAGGGAGGGAGTCACACACCCAGTGAGCTTAATTCGTTTCCCGAGGTGCCCTGGCTTTAAGGAACGGAAGCGTGTGATGTGAACCCAGTACTGTCTCTCGCTGCAAGCTGTGGTCTTAGCCACTTCATGTACTTTACTCTGATTTAAAAGAAACTTTTACACTTGGTACTGTTCACACTATTCAGGCCAGAAAGCCCAGTCAAGATGACGTCATGCAGGGCTATGGAAAAAGCCAATGCATGTCCCCAGAGTCCACATGTCAAAAAAATTTTCCATACTAAATCTTTTCCGTATTTCCCATCTTAAATATGAATTCTGAGAAGAGAACATTTGCTGAGATGTCAAATGCATTCAGTAGGAACAGCAGTTGTACAAACTGCGTTTTTAAGCCCTAAAACACTAGAAGGAAATGGGCAGAACCGTTTTATGCTCCCCTGCATGGGTCGCTTTTGATTAAATTTCACGGATTCAGTCAATTAACCGTTTTTTTTAACAGGTATAATTTTAACACAGTGATGTTTTATTCATATAGGAAAATCTTCGTTTGTCAAAAGAGTAAGAGATTATTTTGCTGTCCAAAATTCACCTGACAAAAGTCATTGTTTACATTTTTGCTTTTTGGCATTAATAACATAATGATTTCTACAGTCGTTCCGTATTTTGAGATCTCTTCTGACTCCAGGATTTCATAGAATGAGAAAAGGATTGTTAGGGAAATCGGAAAGTTAAATTAAAAGTTTAATTCCCTGAACAGTCGAAACAATTGTGGGTGAGGAAAAGAAAGAATATTTTCCTCAATAAACGATTCCTTCGAAAAAGGACATACAATTTGTATCATTTGATCCCTAAGCACTTTGTCTTTCGGAAATTATGCATAAAAGGATTTTATTATTTTTCTCTTAATTTCTACGGTTTACAGAGTAAATGGTTTCAGAAAATAATCTTTCTTGCGATTTAAAAGTAAAAAATGGGAGAAATGATGAATAAGAGGGACATGGTGACAGAGCAAGCCTTTGATACCATTATAATCCTCCTTTCTACACTTACTAGTTTTAATCGTTAGCAGTAACACATTCATTTCTATAAATACTAAAGTGTGAGATAGGGACAAAGTGGTTTATGGAAACACATACGCCAGCATAAAGCTAGTGTATTATAGGACTAAGCCTGCTTAATGAAAATAAATAATCGAGAGCTGGTATCTGTCCGGAAAGAACTCAGAACGAATACACTGCCACTTGACCTTATATATAGCCCCAGGTAGTATGCCCAGCCACAGGGAAAGCATCCTAGCAAAATAAACCTTCTAAGAACCATTTTTGAAAATACTTTACACTTCTTTTAAGGGCGAGAATGCCTTCGGTGTGAAGGTTAAGAAAAATGATAAAATACCTCTTTTTCCTTAAAAGAATCTTAAAGAAGAATGCAGCCTGTACCTCTCTGGGCACTTCTGTAGCGAGAGGCAGCAGTCGCGACTGCCCTTTATGCTGCGGCGCCAGGCTCGGAATCATGGCGAATGACCGCCTCCCACAATCGTTGCCATGGATACAAGCTCTGCTCTTGCTCGCATCTCGGATGACAGTTACACCCGACAATGCAAGCGCCGTGCTCTTTACGAGGCATTTTGTATGTATTGTTTACTTCAATCCTCACAATCTTTACACCAAGGAAGGAGGGTTTTACTCTCCCTATATTCCCAGGGAGGGAGTCACACACCCAGTGAGCTTAATTCGTTTCCCGAGGTGCCCTGGCTTTAAGGAACGGAAGCGTGTGATGTGAACCCAGTACTGTCTCTCGCTGCAAGCTGTGGTCTTAGCCACTTCATATACTTTACTCTGATTTAAAAGAAACTTTTACACTTGGTACTGTTCACACTATTCAGGCCAGAAAGCCCAGTCAAGATGACGTCATGCAGGGCTTTGGAAAAAGCCAATGCATGTCCCCAGAGTCCACATGTCAAAAAAATTTTCCATACTAAATCTTTTCCGTATTTCCCATCTTAAATATGAATTCTGAGAAGAGAACATTTGCTGAGATGTCAAATGCATTCAGTAGGAACAGCAGTTGTACAAACTGCGTTTTTAAGCCCTAAAACACTAGAAGGAAATGGGCAGAACCGTTTTATGCTCCCCTGCATGGGTCGCTTTTGATTAAATTTCACGGATTCAGTCAATTAACCGTTTTTTTTAACAGGTATAATTTTAACACAGTGATGTTTTATTCATATAGGAAAATCTTCGTTTGTCAAAAGAGTAAGAGATTATTTTGCTGTCCAAAATTCACCTGACAAAAGTCATTGTTTGCATTTTTGCTTTTTGGCATTAATAACATAATGATTTCTACAGTCGTTCCGTATTTTGAGATCTCTTCTGACTCCAGGATTTCATAGAATGAGAAAAGGATTGTTAGGGAAATCGGAAAGTTAAATTAAAAGTTTAATTCCCTGAACAGTCGAAACAATTGTGGGTGAGGAAAAGAAAGAATATTTTCCTCAATAAACGATTCCTTCGAAAAAGGACATACAATTTGTATCATTTGATCCCTAAGCACTTTGTCTTTTGGAAATTATGCATAAAAGGGTTTTATTATTTTTCTCTTAATTTCTACGGTTTACAGAGTAAATGGTTTCAGAAAATAATCTTTCTTGCGATTTAAAAGTAAAAAATGGGAGAAATGATGAATAAGAGGGACATGGTGACAGAGCAAGCCTTTGATACCATTATAATCCTCCTTTCTACACTTACTAGTTTTAATCGTTAGCAGTAACACATTCATTTCTATAAATACTAAAGTGTGAGATAGGGACAAAGTGGTTTATGGAAACACATACGCCAGCATAAAGCTAGTGTATTATAGGACTAAGCCTGCTTAATGAAAATAAATAATCGAGAGCTGGTATCTGTCCGGAAAGAACTCAGAACGAATACACTGCCACTTGACCTTATATATAGCCCCAGGTAGTATGCCCAGCCACAGGGAAAGCATCCTAGCAAAATAAACCTTCTAAGAACCATTTTTGAAAATACTTTACACTTCTTTTAAGGGCGAGAATGCCTTCGGTGTGAAGGTTAAGAAAAATGATAAAATACCTCTTTTTCCTTAAAAGAATCTTAAAGAAGAATGCAGCCTGTACCTCTCTGGGCACTTCTGTAGCGAGAGGCAGCAGTCGCGACTGCCCTTTATGCTGCGGCGCCAGGCTCGGAATCATGGCGAATGACCGCCTCCCACAATCGTTGCCATGGATACAAGCTCTGCTCTTGCTCGCATCTCGCATCTCGGATGACAGTTACACCCGACAATGCAAGCGCCGTGCTCTTTACGAGGCATTTTGTATGTATTGTTTACTTCAATCCTCACAATCTTTACACCAAGGAAGGAGGGTTTTACTCTCCCTATATTCCCAGGGAGGGAGTCACACACCCAGTGAGCTTAATTCGTTTCCCGAGGTGCCCTGGCTTTAAGGAACGGAAGCGTGTGATGTGAACCCAGTACTGTCTCTCGCTGCAAGCTGTGGTCTTAGCCACTTCATGTACTTTACTCTGATTTAAAAGAAACTTTTACACTTGGTACTGTTCACACTATTCAGGCCAGAAAGCCCAGTCAAGATGACGTCATGCAGGGCTATGGAAAAAGCCAATGCATGTCCCCAGAGTCCACATGTCAAAAAAATTTTCCATACTAAATCTTTTCCGTATTTCCCATCTTAAATATGAATTCTGAGAAGAGAACATTTGCTGAGATGTCAAATGCATTCAGTAGGAACAGCAGTTGTACAAACTGCGTTTTTAAGCCCTAAAACACTAGAAGGAAATGGGCAGAACCGTTTTATGCTCCCCTGCATGGGTCGCTTTTGATTAAATTTCACGGATTCAGTCAATTAACCGTTTTTTTTAACAGGTATAATTTTAACACAGTGATGTTTTATTCATATAGGAAAATCTTCGTTTGTCAAAAGAGTAAGAGATTATTTTGCTGTCCAAAATTCACCTGACAAAAGTCATTGTTTGCATTTTTGCTTTTTGGCATTAATAACATAATGATTTCTACAGTCGTTCCGTATTTTGAGATCTCTTCTGACTCCAGGATTTCATAGAATGAGAAAAGGATTGTTAGGGAAATCGGAAAGTTAAATTAAAAGTTTAATTCCCTGAACAGTCGAAACAATTGTGGGTGAGGAAAAGAAAGAATATTTTCCTCAATAAACGATTCCTTCGAAAAAGGACATACAATTTGTATCATTTGATCCCTAAGCACTTTGTCTTTCGGAAATTATGCATAAAAGGGTTTTATTATTTTTCTCTTAATTTCTACGGTTTACAGAGTAAATGGTTTCAGAAAATAATCTTTCTTGCGATTTAAAAGTAAAAAATGGGAGAAATGATGAATAAGAGGGACATGGTGACAGAGCAAGCCTTTGATACCATTATAATCCTCCTTTCTACACTTACTAGTTTTAATCGTTAGCAGTAACACATTCATTTCTATAAATACTAAAGTGTGAGATAGGGACAAAGTGGTTTATGGAAACACATACGCCAGCATAAAGCTAGTGTATTATAGGACTAAGCCTGCTTAATGAAAATAAATAATCGAGAGCTGGTATCTGTCCGGAAAGAACTCAGAACGAATACACTGCCACTTGACCTTAGATATAGCCCCAGGTAGTATGCCCAGCCACAGGGAAAGCATCCTAGCAAAATAAACCTTCTAAGAACCATTTTTGAAAATACTTTACACTTCTTTTAAGGGCGAGAATGCCTTCGGTGTGAAGGTTAAGAAAAATGATAAAATACCTCTTTTTCCTTAAAAGAATCTTAAAGAAGAATGCAGCCTGTACCTCTCTGGGCACTTCTGTAGCGAGAGGCAGCAGTCGCGACTGCCCTTTATGCTGCGGCGCCAGGCTCGGAATCGTGGCGAATGACCGCCTCCCACAATCGTTGCCATGGATACAAGCTCTGCTCTTGCTCGCATCTCGGATGACAGTTACACCCGACAATGCAAGCGCCGTGCTCTTTACGAGGCATTTTGTATGTATTGTTTACTTCAATCCTCACAATCTTTACACCAAGGAAGGAGGGTTTTACTCTCCCTATATTCCCAGGGAGGGAGTCACACACCCAGTGAGCTTAATTCGTTTCCCGAGGTGCCCTGGCTTTAAGGAACGGAAGCGTGTGATGTGAACCCAGTACTGTCTCTCGCTGCAAGCTGTGGTCTTAGCCACTTCATGTACTTTACTCTGATTTAAAAGAAACTTTTACACTTGGTACTGTTCACACTATTCAGGCCAGAAAGCCCAGTCAAGATGACGTCATGCAGGGCTATGGAAAAAGCCAATGCATGTCCCCAGAGTCCACATGTCAAAAAAATTTTCCATACTAAATCTTTTCCGTATTTCCCATCTTAAATATGAATTCTGAGAAGAGAACATTTGCTGAGATGTCAAATGCATTCAGTAGGAACAGCAGTTGTACAAACTGCGTTTTTAAGCCCTAAAACACTAGAAGGAAATGGGCAGAACCGTTTTATGCTCCCCTGCATGGGTCGCTTTTGATTAAATTTCACGGATTCAGTCAATTAACCGTTTTTTTTAACAGGTATAATTTTAACACAGTGATGTTTTATTCATATAGGAAAATCTTCGTTTGTCAAAAGAGTAAGAGATTATTTTGCTGTCCAAAATTCACCTGACAAAAGTCATTGTTTACATTTTTGCTTTTTGGCATTAATAACATAATGATTTCTACAGTCGTTCCGTATTTTGAGATCTCTTCTGACTCCAGGATTTCATAGAATGAGAAAAGGATTGTTAGGGAAATCGGAAAGTTAAATTAAAAGTTTAATTCCCTGAACAGTCGAAACAATTGTGGGTGAGGAAAAGAAAGAATATTTTCCTCAATAAACGATTCCTTCGAAAAAGGACATACAATTTGTATCATTTGATCCCTAAGCACTTTGTCTTTCGGAAATTATGCATAAAAGGATTTTATTATTTTTCTCTTAATTTCTACGGTTTACAGAGTAAATGGTTTCAGAAAATAATCTTTCTTGCGATTTAAAAGTAAAAAATGGGAGAAATGATGAATAAGAGGGACATGGTGACAGAGCAAGCCTTTGATACCATTATAATCCTCCTTTCTACACTTACTAGTTTTAATCGTTAGCAGTAACACATTCATTTCTATAAATACTAAAGTGTGAGATAGGGACAAAGTGGTTTATGGAAACACATACGCCAGCATAAAGCTAGTGTATTATAGGACTAAGCCTGCTTAATGAAAATAAATAATCGAGAGCTGGTATCTGTCCGGAAAGAACTCAGAACGAATACACTGCCACTTGACCTTATATATAGCCCCAGGTAGTATGCCCAGCCACAGGGAAAGCATCCTAGCAAAATAAACCTTCTAAGAACCATTTTTGAAAATACTTTACACTTCTTTTAAGGGCGAGAGTGCCTTCGGTGTGAAGGTTAAGAAAAATGATAAAATACCTCTTTTTCCTTAAAAGAATCTTAAAGAAGAATGCAGCCTGTACCTCTCTGGGCACTTCTGTAGCGAGAGGCAGCAGTCGCGACTGCCCTTTATGCTGCGGCGCCAGGCTCGGAATCATGGCGAATGACCGCCTCCCACAATCGTTGCCATGGATACAAGCTCTGCTCTTGCTCGCATCTCGGATGACAGTTACACCCGACAATGCAAGCGCCGTGCTCTTTACGAGGCATTTTGTATGTATTGTTTACTTCAATCCTCACAATCTTTACACCAAGGAAGGAGGGTTTTACTCTCCCTATATTCCCAGGGAGGGAGTCACACACCCAGTGAGCTTAATTCGTTTCCCGAGGTGCCCTGGCTTTAAGGAACGGAAGCGTGTGATGTGAACCCAGTACTGTCTCTCGCTGCAAGCTGTGGTCTTAGCCACTTCATGTACTTTACTCTGATTTAAAAGAAACTTTTACACTTGGTACTGTTCACACTATTCAGGCCAGAAAGCCCAGTCAAGATGACGTCATGCAGGGCTATGGAAAAAGCCAATGCATGTCCCCAGAGTCCACATGTCAAAAAAATTTTCCATACTAAATCTTTTCCGTATTTCCCATCTTAAATATGAATTCTGAGAAGAGAACATTTGCTGAGATGTCAAATGCATTCAGTAGGAACAGCAGTTGTACAAACTGCGTTTTTAAGCCCTAAAACACTAGAAGGAAATGGGCAGAACCGTTTTATGCTCCCCTGCATGGGTCGCTTTTGATTAAATTTCACGGATTCAGTCAATTAACCGTTTTTTTTAACAGGTATAATTTTAACACAGTGATGTTTTATTCATATAGGAAAATCTTCGTTTGTCAAAAGAGTAAGAGATTATTTTGCTGTCCAAAATTCACCTGACAAAAGTCATTGTTTACATTTTTGCTTTTTGGCATTAATAACATAATGATTTCTACAGTCGTTCCGTATTTTGAGATCTCTTCTGACTCCAGGATTTCATAGAATGAGAAAAGGATTGTTAGGGAAATCGGAAAGTTAAATTAAAAGTTTAATTCCCTGAACAGTCGAAACAATTGTGGGTGAGGAAAAGAAAGAATATTTTCCTCAATAAACGATTCCTTCGAAAAAGGACATACAATTTGTATCATTTGATCCCTAAGCACTTTGTCTTTCGGAAATTATGCATAAAAGGATTTTATTATTTTTCTCTTAATTTCTACGGTTTACAGAGTAAATGGTTTCAGAAAATAATCTTTCTTGCGATTTAAAAGTAAAAAATGGGAGAAATGATGAATAAGAGGGACATGGTGACAGAGCAAGCCTTTGATACCATTATAATCCTCCTTTCTACACTTACTAGTTTTAATCGTTAGCAGTAACACATTCATTTCTATAAATACTAAAGTGTGAGATAGGGACAAAGTGGTTTATGGAAACACATACGCCAGCATAAAGCTAGTGTATTATAGGACTAAGCCTGCTTAATGAAAATAAATAATCGAGAGCTGGTATCTGTCCGGAAAGAACTCAGAACGAATACACTGCCACTTGACCTTATATATAGCCCCAGGTAGTATGCCCAGCCACAGGGAAAGCATCCTAGCAAAATAAACCTTCTAAGAACCATTTTTGAAAATACTTTACACTTCTTTTAAGGGCGAGAATGCCTTCGGTGTGAAGGTTAAGAAAAATGATAAAATACCTCTTTTTCCTTAAAAGAATCTTAAAGAAGAATGCAGCCTGTACCTCTCTGGGCACTTCTGTAGCGAGAGGCAGCAGTCGCGACTGCCCTTTATGCTGCGGCGCCAGGCTCGGAATCATGGCGAATGACCGCCTCCCACAATCGTTGCCATGGATACAAGCTCTGCTCTTGCTCGCATCTCGCATCTCGGATGACAGTTACACCCGACAATGCAAGCGCCGTGCTCTTTACGAGGCATTTTGTATGTATTGTTTACTTCAATCCTCACAATCTTTACACCAAGGAAGGAGGGTTTTACTCTCCCTATATTCCCAGGGAGGGAGTCACACACCCAGTGAGCTTAATTCGTTTCCCGAGGTGCCCTGGCTTTAAGGAACGGAAGCGTGTGATGTGAACCCAGTACTGTCTCTCGCTGCAAGCTGTGGTCTTAGCCACTTCATATACTTTACTCTGATTTAAAAGAAACTTTTACACTTGGTACTGTTCACACTATTCAGGCCAGAAAGCCCAGTCAAGATGACGTCATGCAGGGCTTTGGAAAAAGCCAATGCATGTCCCCAGAGTCCACATGTCAAAAAAATTTTCCATACTAAATCTTTTCCGTATTTCCCATCTTAAATATGAATTCTGAGAAGAGAACATTTGCTGAGATGTCAAATGCATTCAGTAGGAACAGCAGTTGTACAAACTGCGTTTTTAAGCCCTAAAACACTAGAAGGAAATGGGCAGAACCGTTTTATGCTCCCCTGCATGGGTCGCTTTTGATTAAATTTCACGGATTCAGTCAATTAACCGTTTTTTTTAACAGGTATAATTTTAACACAGTGATGTTTTATTCATATAGGAAAATCTTCGTTTGTCAAAAGAGTAAGAGATTATTTTGCTGTCCAAAATTCACCTGACAAAAGTCATTGTTTGCATTTTTGCTTTTTGGCATTAATAACATAATGATTTCTACAGTCGTTCCGTATTTTGAGATCTCTTCTGACTCCAGGATTTCATAGAATGAGAAAAGGATTGTTAGGGAAATCGGAAAGTTAAATTAAAAGTTTAATTCCCTGAACAGTCGAAACAATTGTGGGTGAGGAAAAGAAAGAATATTTTCCTCAATAAACGATTCCTTCGAAAAAGGACATACAATTTGTATCATTTGATCCCTAAGCACTTTGTCTTTTGGAAATTATGCATAAAAGGGTTTTATTATTTTTCTCTTAATTTCTACGGTTTACAGAGTAAATGGTTTCAGAAAATAATCTTTCTTGCGATTTAAAAGTAAAAAATGGGAGAAATGATGAATAAGAGGGACATGGTGACAGAGCAAGCCTTTGATACCATTATAATCCTCCTTTCTACACTTACTAGTTTTAATCGTTAGCAGTAACACATTCATTTCTATAAATACTAAAGTGTGAGATAGGGACAAAGTGGTTTATGGAAACACATACGCCAGCATAAAGCTAGTGTATTATAGGACTAAGCCTGCTTAATGAAAATAAATAATCGAGAGCTGGTATCTGTCCGGAAAGAACTCAGAACGAATACACTGCCACTTGACCTTATATATAGCCCCAGGTAGTATGCCCAGCCACAGGGAAAGCATCCTAGCAAAATAAACCTTCTAAGAACCATTTTTGAAAATACTTTACACTTCTTTTAAGGGCGAGAATGCCTTCGGTGTGAAGATTAAGAAAAATGATAAAATACCTCTTTTTCCTTAAAAGAATCTTAAAGAAGAATGCAGCCTGTACCTCTCTGGGCACTTCTGTAGCGAGAGGCAGCAGTCGCGACTGCCCTTTATGCTGCGGCGCCAGGCTCGGAATCATGGCGAATGACCGCCTCCCACAATCGTTGCCATGGATACAAGCTCTGCTCTTGCTCGCATCTCGCATCTCGGATGACAGTTACACCCGACAATGCAAGCGCCGTGCTCTTTACGAGGCATTTTGTATGTATTGTTTACTTCAATCCTCACAATCTTTACACCAAGGAAGGAGGGTTTTACTCTCCCTATATTCCCAGGGAGGGAGTCACACACCCAGTGAGCTTAATTCGTTTCCCGAGGTGCCCTGGCTTTAAGGAACGGAAGCGTGTGATGTGAACCCAGTACTGTCTCTCGCTGCAAGCTGTGGTCTTAGCCACTTCATGTACTTTACTCTGATTTAAAAGAAACTTTTACACTTGGTACTGTTCACACTATTCAGGCCAGAAAGCCCAGTCAAGATGACGTCATGCAGGGCTATGGAAAAAGCCAATGCATGTCCCCAGAGTCCACATGTCAAAAAAATTTTCCATACTAAATCTTTTCCGTATTTCCCATCTTAAATATGAATTCTGAGAAGAGAACATTTGCTGAGATGTCAAATGCATTCAGTAGGAACAGCAGTTGTACAAACTGCGTTTTTAAGCCCTAAAACACTAGAAGGAAATGGGCAGAACCGTTTTATGCTCCCCTGCATGGGTCGCTTTTGATTAAATTTCACGGATTCAGTCAATTAACCGTTTTTTTTAACAGGTATAATTTTAACACAGTGATGTTTTATTCATATAGGAAAATCTTCGTTTGTCAAAAGAGTAAGAGATTATTTTGCTGTCCAAAATTCACCTGACAAAAGTCATTGTTTGCATTTTTGCTTTTTGGCATTAATAACATAATGATTTCTATTGGCGTCCCGTATGTTGGGATCTCTTCTGACTCCAGGATTTCATAGAATGAGAAAAGGATTGTTAGGGAAATCGGAAAGTTAAATTAAAAGTTTAATTCCCTGAACAGTCGAAACAATTGTGGGTGAGGAAAAGAAAGAATATTTTCCTCAATAAACGATTCCTTCGAAAAAGGACATACAATTTGTATCATTTGATCCCTAAGCACTTTGTCTTTCGGAAATTATGCATAAAAGGGTTTTATTATTTTTCTCTTAATTTCTACGGTTTACAGAGTAAATGGTTTCAGAAAATAATCTTTCTTGCGATTTAAAAGTAAAAAATGGGAGAAATGATGAATAAGAGGGACATGGTGACAGAGCAAGCCTTTGATACCATTATAATCCTCCTTTCTACACTTACTAGTTTTAATCGTTAGCAGTAACACATTCATTTCTATAAATACTAAAGTGTGAGATAGGGACAAAGTGGTTTATGGAAACACATACGCCAGAATAAAGCTAGTGTATTATAGGACTAAGCCTGCTTAATGAAAATAAATAATCGAGAGCTGGTATCTGTCCGGAAAGAACTCAGAACGAATACACTGCCACTTGACCTTAGATATAGCCCCAGGTAGTATGCCCAGCCACAGGGAAAGCATCCTAGCAAAATAAACCTTCTAAGAACCATTTTTGAAAATACTTTACACTTCTTTTAAGGGCGAGAATGCCTTCGGTGTGAAGGTTAAGAAAAATGATAAAATACCTCTTTTTCCTTAAAAGAATCTTAAAGAAGAATGCAGCCTGTACCTCTCTGGGCACTTCTGTAGCGAGAGGCAGCAGTCGCGACTGCCCTTTATGCTGCGGCGCCAGGCTCGGAATCATGGCGAATGACCGCCTCCCACAATCGTTGCCATGGATACAAGCTCTGCTCTTGCTCGCATCTCGCATCTCGGATGACAGTTACACCCGACAATGCAAGCGCCGTGCTCTTTACGAGGCATTTTGTATGTATTGTTTACTTCAATCCTCACAATCTTTACACCAAGGAAGGAGGGTTTTACTCTCCCTATATTCCCAGGGAGGGAGTCACACACCCAGTGAGCTTAATTCGTTTCCCGAGGTGCCCTGGCTTTAAGGAACGGAAGCGTGTGATGTGAACCCAGTACTGTCTCTCGCTGCAAGCTGTGGTCTTAGCCACTTCATGTACTTTACTCTGATTTAAAAGAAACTTTTACACTTGGTACTGTTCACACTATTCAGGCCAGAAAGCCCAGTCAAGATGACGTCATGCAGGGCTATGGAAAAAGCCAATGCATGTCCCCAGAGTCCACATGTCAAAAAAATTTTCCATACTAAATCTTTTCCGTATTTCCCATCTTAAATATGAATTCTGAGAAGAGAACATTTGCTGAGATGTCAAATGCATTCAGTAGGAACAGCAGTTGTACAAACTGCGTTTTTAAGCCCTAAAACACTAGAAGGAAATGGGCAGAACCGTTTTATGCTCCCCTGCATGGGTCGCTTTTGATTAAATTTCACGGATTCAGTCAATTAACCGTTTTTTTTAACAGGTATAATTTTAACACAGTGATGTTTTATTCATATAGGAAAATCTTCGTTTGTCAAAAGAGTAAGAGATTATTTTGCTGTCCAAAATTCACCTGACAAAAGTCATTGTTTGCATTTTTGCTTTTTGGCATTAATAACATAATGATTTCTATTAGCGTCCCGTATGTTGGGATCTCTTCTGACTTCAGGATTTCATAGAATGAGAAAAGGATTGTTAGGGAAATCGGAAAGTTAAATTAAAAGTTTAATTCCCTGAACAGTCGAAACAATTGTGGGTGAGGAAAAGAAAGAATATTTTCCCCCATAAAAGATTCCTTCGAAAAAGGACATACAATTTGTATCATTTGATCCCTAAGCACTTTGTCTTTCGGAAATTATGCATAAAAGGATTTTATTATTTTTCTCTTAATTTCTACGGTTTACAGAGTAAATGGTTTCAGAAAATAATCTTTCTTGCGATTTAAAAGTAAAAAATGGGAGAAATGATGAATAAGAGGGACATGGTGACAGAGCAAGCCTTTGATCGCATTATAATCCTCCTTTCTACACTTACTAGTTTTAATCGTTAGCAGTAACACATTCATTTCTATAAATACTAAAGTGTGAGATAGGGACAAAGTGGTTTATGGAAACACATACGCCAGCATAAAGCTAGTGTATTATAGGACTAAGCCTGCTTAATGAAAATAAATAATCGAGAGCTGGTATCTGTCCGGAAAGAACTCAGAACGAATACACTGCCACTTGACCTTAGATATAGCCCCAGGTAGTATGCCCAGCCACAGGGAAAGCATCCTAGCAAAATAAACCTTCTAAGAACCATTTTTGAAAATACTTTACACTTCTTTTAAGGGCGAGAATGCCTTCGGTGTGAAGGTTAAGAAAAATGATAAAATACCTCTTTTTCCTTAAAAGAATCTTAAAGAAGAATGCAGCCTGTACCTCTCTGGGCACTTCTGTAGCGAGAGGCAGCAGTCGCGACTGCCCTTTATGCTGCGGCGCCAGGCTCGGAATCATGGCGAATGACCGCCTCCCACAATCGTTGCCATGGATACAAGCTCTGCTCTTGCTCGCATCTCGAATCTCGGATGACAGTTACACCCGACAATGCAAGCGCCGTGCTCTTTACGAGGCATTTTGTATGTATTGTTTACTTCAATCCTCACAATCTTTACACCAAGGAAGGAGGGTTTTACTCTCCCTATATTCCCAGGGAGGGAGTCACACACCCAGTGAGCTTAATTCGTTTCCCGAGGTGCCCTGGCTTTAAGGAACGGAAGCGTGTGATGTGAACCCAGTACTGTCTCTCGCTGCAAGCTGTGGTCTTAGCCACTTCATGTACTTTACTCTGATTTAAAAGAAACTTTTACACTTGGTACTGTTCACACTATTCAGGCCAGAAAGCCCAGTCAAGATGACGTCATGCAGGGCTATGGAAAAAGCCAATGCATGTCCCCAGAGTCCACATGTCAAAAAAATTTTCCATACTAAATCTTTTCCGTATTTCCCATCTTAAATATGAATTCTGAGAAGAGAACATTTGCTGAGATGTCAAATGCATTCAGTAGGAACAGCAGTTGTACAAACTGCGTTTTTACGCCCTAGAACACTAAGAAGAAATCGGGCAAAACCGTTTTATGCTCCCCAGCATGGGTCGCTTTAGATTAAATTTCACGGATTCAGTCAATTAAGCTTTTTTTTTAACAGGTATAATTTTAACACAGTGATGTTTTATTCATATAGGAAAATCTTCGTTTGTCAAAAGAGTAAGAGATTATTTTGCTGTCCAAAATTCACCTGACCAAAGTCATTGTTTGCATTTTTGCTTTTTGGCATTAATAACATAATGATTTCTATTGGCGTCCCGTATGTTGGGATCTCTTCTGACTCCAGGATTTCATAGAATGAGAAAAGGATTGTTAGGGAAATCGGAAAGTTAAATTAAAAGTTTAATTCCCTGAACAGTCGAAACAATTGCGGGTGAGGAAAAGAAAGAATATTTTCCCCCATAAACGATTCCTTCGAAAAAGGACATACAATTTGTATCATTTGATCCCTAAGCACTTTGTCTTTCGGAAATTATGCATAAAAGGATTTTATTATTTTTCTCTTAATTTCTACGGTTTACAGAGTAAATGGTTTCAGAAAATAATCTTTCTTGCGATTTAAAAGTAAAAAATGGGAGAAATGATGAATAAGAGGGACATGGTGACAGAGCAAGCCTTTGATCGCATTATAATCCTCCTTTCTACACTTACTAGTTTTAATCGTTAGCAGTAACACATTCATTTCTATAAATACTAAAGTGTGAGATAGGGACAAAGTGGTTTATGGAAACACATACGCCAGCATAAAGCTAGTGTATTATAGGACTAAGCCTGCTTAATGAAAATAAATAATCGAGAGCTGGTATCTGTCCGGAAAGAACTCAGAACGAATACACTGCCACTTGACCTTAGATATAGCCCCAGGTAGTATGCCCAGCCACAGGGAAAGCATCCTAGCAAAATAAACCTTCTAAGAACCATTTTTGAAAATACTTTACACTTCTTTTAAGGGCGAGAATGCCTTCGGTGTGAAGGTTAAGAAAAATGATAAAATACCTCTTTTTCCTTAAAAGAATCTTAAAGAAGAATGCAGCCTGTACCTCTCTGGGCACTTCTGTAGCGAGAGGCAGCAGTCGCGACTGCCCTTTATGCTGCGGCGCCAGGCTCGGAATCGTGGCGAATGACCGCCTCCCACAATCGTTGCCATGGATACAAGCTCTGCTCTTGCTCGCATCTCGGATGACAGTTACACCCGACAATGCAAGCGCCGTGCTCTTTACGAGGCATTTTGTATGTATTGTTTACTTCAATCCTCACAATCTTTACACCAAGGAAGGAGGGTTTTACTCTCCCTATATTCCCAGGGAGGGAGTCACACACCCAGTGAGCTTAATTCGTTTCCCGAGGTGCCCTGGCTTTAAGGAACGGAAGCGTGTGATGTGAACCCAGTACTGTCTCTCGCTGCAAGCTGTGGTCTTAGCCACTTCATGTACTTTACTCTGATTTAAAAGAAACTTTTACACTTGGTACTGTTCACACTATTCAGGCCAGAAAGCCCAGTCAAGATGACGTCATGCAGGGCTATGGAAAAAGCCAATGCATGTCCCCAGAGTCCACATGTCAAAAAAATTTTCCATACTAAATCTTTTCCGTATTTCCCATCTTAAATATGAATTCTGAGAAGAGAACATTTGCTGAGATGTCAAATGCATTCAGTAGGAACAGCAGTTGTACAAACTGCGTTTTTAAGCCCTAAAACACTAGAAGGAAATGGGCAGAACCGTTTTATGCTCCCCTGCATGGGTCGCTTTTGATTAAATTTCACGGATTCAGTCAATTAACCGTTTTTTTTAACAGGTATAATTTTAACACAGTGATGTTTTATTCATATAGGAAAATCTTCGTTTGTCAAAAGAGTAAGAGATTATTTTGCTGTCCAAAATTCACCTGACAAAAGTCATTGTTTACATTTTTGCTTTTTGGCATTAATAACATAATGATTTCTACAGTCGTTCCGTATTTTGAGATCTCTTCTGACTCCAGGATTTCATAGAATGAGAAAAGGATTGTTAGGGAAATCGGAAAGTTAAATTAAAAGTTTAATTCCCTGAACAGTCGAAACAATTGTGGGTGAGGAAAAGAAAGAATATTTTCCTCAATAAACGATTCCTTCGAAAAAGGACATACAATTTGTATCATTTGATCCCTAAGCACTTTGTCTTTCGGAAATTATGCATAAAAGGATTTTATTATTTTTCTCTTAATTTCTACGGTTTACAGAGTAAATGGTTTCAGAAAATAATCTTTCTTGCGATTTAAAAGTAAAAAATGGGAGAAATGATGAATAAGAGGGACATGGTGACAGAGCAAGCCTTTGATACCATTATAATCCTCCTTTCTACACTTACTAGTTTTAATCGTTAGCAGTAACACATTCATTTCTATAAATACTAAAGTGTGAGATAGGGACAAAGTGGTTTATGGAAACACATACGCCAGCATAAAGCTAGTGTATTATAGGACTAAGCCTGCTTAATGAAAATAAATAATCGAGAGCTGGTATCTGTCCGGAAAGAACTCAGAACGAATACACTGCCACTTGACCTTATATATAGCCCCAGGTAGTATGCCCAGCCACAGGGAAAGCATCCTAGCAAAATAAACCTTCTAAGAACCATTTTTGAAAATACTTTACACTTCTTTTAAGGGCGAGAGTGCCTTCGGTGTGAAGGTTAAGAAAAATGATAAAATACCTCTTTTTCCTTAAAAGAATCTTAAAGAAGAATGCAGCCTGTACCTCTCTGGGCACTTCTGTAGCGAGAGGCAGCAGTCGCGACTGCCCTTTATGCTGCGGCGCCAGGCTCGGAATCATGGCGAATGACCGCCTCCCACAATCGTTGCCATGGATACAAGCTCTGCTCTTGCTCGCATCTCGGATGACAGTTACACCCGACAATGCAAGCGCCGTGCTCTTTACGAGGCATTTTGTATGTATTGTTTACTTCAATCCTCACAATCTTTACACCAAGGAAGGAGGGTTTTACTCTCCCTATATTCCCAGGGAGGGAGTCACACACCCAGTGAGCTTAATTCGTTTCCCGAGGTGCCCTGGCTTTAAGGAACGGAAGCGTGTGATGTGAACCCAGTACTGTCTCTCGCTGCAAGCTGTGGTCTTAGCCACTTCATGTACTTTACTCTGATTTAAAAGAAACTTTTACACTTGGTACTGTTCACACTATTCAGGCCAGAAAGCCCAGTCAAGATGACGTCATGCAGGGCTATGGAAAAAGCCAATGCATGTCCCCAGAGTCCACATGTCAAAAAAATTTTCCATACTAAATCTTTTCCGTATTTCCCATCTTAAATATGAATTCTGAGAAGAGAACATTTGCTGAGATGTCAAATGCATTCAGTAGGAACAGCAGTTGTACAAACTGCGTTTTTAAGCCCTAAAACACTAGAAGGAAATGGGCAGAACCGTTTTATGCTCCCCTGCATGGGTCGCTTTTGATTAAATTTCACGGATTCAGTCAATTAACCGTTTTTTTTAACAGGTATAATTTTAACACAGTGATGTTTTATTCATATAGGAAAATCTTCGTTTGTCAAAAGAGTAAGAGATTATTTTGCTGTCCAAAATTCACCTGACAAAAGTCATTGTTTACATTTTTGCTTTTTGGCATTAATAACATAATGATTTCTACAGTCGTTCCGTATTTTGAGATCTCTTCTGACTCCAGGATTTCATAGAATGAGAAAAGGATTGTTAGGGAAATCGGAAAGTTAAATTAAAAGTTTAATTCCCTGAACAGTCGAAACAATTGTGGGTGAGGAAAAGAAAGAATATTTTCCTCAATAAACGATTCCTTCGAAAAAGGACATACAATTTGTATCATTTGATCCCTAAGCACTTTGTCTTTCGGAAATTATGCATAAAAGGATTTTATTATTTTTCTCTTAATTTCTACGGTTTACAGAGTAAATGGTTTCAGAAAATAATCTTTCTTGCGATTTAAAAGTAAAAAATGGGAGAAATGATGAATAAGAGGGACATGGTGACAGAGCAAGCCTTTGATACCATTATAATCCTCCTTTCTACACTTACTAGTTTTAATCGTTAGCAGTAACACATTCATTTCTATAAATACTAAAGTGTGAGATAGGGACAAAGTGGTTTATGGAAACACATACGCCAGCATAAAGCTAGTGTATTATAGGACTAAGCCTGCTTAATGAAAATAAATAATCGAGAGCTGGTATCTGTCCGGAAAGAACTCAGAACGAATACACTGCCACTTGACCTTATATATAGCCCCAGGTAGTATGCCCAGCCACAGGGAAAGCATCCTAGCAAAATAAACCTTCTAAGAACCATTTTTGAAAATACTTTACACTTCTTTTAAGGGCGAGAATGCCTTCGGTGTGAAGGTTAAGAAAAATGATAAAATACCTCTTTTTCCTTAAAAGAATCTTAAAGAAGAATGCAGCCTGTACCTCTCTGGGCACTTCTGTAGCGAGAGGCAGCAGTCGCGACTGCCCTTTATGCTGCGGCGCCAGGCTCGGAATCATGGCGAATGACCGCCTCCCACAATCGTTGCCATGGATACAAGCTCTGCTCTTGCTCGCATCTCGGATGACAGTTACACCCGACAATGCAAGCGCCGTGCTCTTTACGAGGCATTTTGTATGTATTGTTTACTTCAATCCTCACAATCTTTACACCAAGGAAGGAGGGTTTTACTCTCCCTATATTCCCAGGGAGGGAGTCACACACCCAGTGAGCTTAATTCGTTTCCCGAGGTGCCCTGGCTTTAAGGAACGGAAGCGTGTGATGTGAACCCAGTACTGTCTCTCGCTGCAAGCTGTGGTCTTAGCCACTTCATATACTTTACTCTGATTTAAAAGAAACTTTTACACTTGGTACTGTTCACACTATTCAGGCCAGAAAGCCCAGTCAAGATGACGTCATGCAGGGCTTTGGAAAAAGCCAATGCATGTCCCCAGAGTCCACATGTCAAAAAAATTTTCCATACTAAATCTTTTCCGTATTTCCCATCTTAAATATGAATTCTGAGAAGAGAACATTTGCTGAGATGTCAAATGCATTCAGTAGGAACAGCAGTTGTACAAACTGCGTTTTTAAGCCCTAAAACACTAGAAGGAAATGGGCAGAACCGTTTTATGCTCCCCTGCATGGGTCGCTTTTGATTAAATTTCACGGATTCAGTCAATTAACCGTTTTTTTTAACAGGTATAATTTTAACACAGTGATGTTTTATTCATATAGGAAAATCTTCGTTTGTCAAAAGAGTAAGAGATTATTTTGCTGTCCAAAATTCACCTGACAAAAGTCATTGTTTGCATTTTTGCTTTTTGGCATTAATAACATAATGATTTCTACAGTCGTTCCGTATTTTGAGATCTCTTCTGACTCCAGGATTTCATAGAATGAGAAAAGGATTGTTAGGGAAATCGGAAAGTTAAATTAAAAGTTTAATTCCCTGAACAGTCGAAACAATTGTGGGTGAGGAAAAGAAAGAATATTTTCCTCAATAAACGATTCCTTCGAAAAAGGACATACAATTTGTATCATTTGATCCCTAAGCACTTTGTCTTTTGGAAATTATGCATAAAAGGGTTTTATTATTTTTCTCTTAATTTCTACGGTTTACAGAGTAAATGGTTTCAGAAAATAATCTTTCTTGCGATTTAAAAGTAAAAAATGGGAGAAATGATGAATAAGAGGGACATGGTGACAGAGCAAGCCTTTGATACCATTATAATCCTCCTTTCTACACTTACTAGTTTTAATCGTTAGCAGTAACACATTCATTTCTATAAATACTAAAGTGTGAGATAGGGACAAAGTGGTTTATGGAAACACATACGCCAGCATAAAGCTAGTGTATTATAGGACTAAGCCTGCTTAATGAAAATAAATAATCGAGAGCTGGTATCTGTCCGGAAAGAACTCAGAACGAATACACTGCCACTTGACCTTATATATAGCCCCAGGTAGTATGCCCAGCCACAGGGAAAGCATCCTAGCAAAATAAACCTTCTAAGAACCATTTTTGAAAATACTTTACACTTCTTTTAAGGGCGAGAATGCCTTCGGTGTGAAGATTAAGAAAAATGATAAAATACCTCTTTTTCCTTAAAAGAATCTTAAAGAAGAATGCAGCCTGTACCTCTCTGGGCACTTCTGTAGCGAGAGGCAGCAGTCGCGACTGCCCTTTATGCTGCGGCGCCAGGCTCGGAATCATGGCGAATGACCGCCTCCCACAATCGTTGCCATGGATACAAGCTCTGCTCTTGCTCGCATCTCGCATCTCGGATGACAGTTACACCCGACAATGCAAGCGCCGTGCTCTTTACGAGGCATTTTGTATGTATTGTTTACTTCAATCCTCACAATCTTTACACCAAGGAAGGAGGGTTTTACTCTCCCTATATTCCCAGGGAGGGAGTCACACACCCAGTGAGCTTAATTCGTTTCCCGAGGTGCCCTGGCTTTAAGGAACGGAAGCGTGTGATGTGAACCCAGTACTGTCTCTCGCTGCAAGCTGTGGTCTTAGCCACTTCATGTACTTTACTCTGATTTAAAAGAAACTTTTACACTTGGTACTGTTCACACTATTCAGGCCAGAATGCCCAGTCAAGATGACGTCATGCAGGGCTATGGAAAAAGCCAATGCATGTCCCCAGAGTCCACATGTCAAAAAAATTTTCCATACTAAATCTTTTCCGTATTTCCCATCTTAAATATGAATTCTGAGAAGAGAACATTTGCTGAGATGTCAAATGCATTCAGTAGGAACAGCAGTTGTACAAACTGCGTTTTTAAGCCCTAAAACACTAGAAGGAAATGGGCAGAACCGTTTTATGCTCCCCTGCATGGGTCGCTTTTGATTAAATTTCACGGATTCAGTCAATTAACCGTTTTTTTTAACAGGTATAATTTTAACACAGTGATGTTTTATTCATATAGGAAAATCTTCGTTTGTCAAAAGAGTAAGAGATTATTTTGCTGTCCAAAATTCACCTGACAAAAGTCATTGTTTGCATTTTTGCTTTTTGGCATTAATAACATAATGATTTCTATTGGCGTCCCGTATGTTGGGATCTCTTCTGACTCCAGGATTTCATAGAATGAGAAAAGGATTGTTAGGGAAATCGGAAAGTTAAATTAAAAGTTTAATTCCCTGAACAGTCGAAACAATTGTGGGTGAGGAAAAGAAAGAATATTTTCCTCAATAAACGATTCCTTCGAAAAAGGACATACAATTTGTATCATTTGATCCCTAAGCACTTTGTCTTTCGGAAATTATGCATAAAAGGGTTTTATTATTTTTCTCTTAATTTCTACGGTTTACAGAGTAAATGGTTTCAGAAAATAATCTTTCTTGCGATTTAAAAGTAAAAAATGGGAGAAATGATGAATAAGAGGGACATGGTGACAGAGCAAGCCTTTGATACCATTATAATCCTCCTTTCTACACTTACTAGTTTTAATCGTTAGCAGTAACACATTCATTTCTATAAATACTAAAGTGTGAGATAGGGACAAAGTGGTTTATGGAAACACATACGCCAGAATAAAGCTAGTGTATTATAGGACTAAGCCTGCTTAATGAAAATAAATAATCGAGAGCTGGTATCTGTCCGGAAAGAACTCAGAACGAATACACTGCCACTTGACCTTAGATATAGCCCCAGGTAGTATGCCCAGCCACAGGGAAAGCATCCTAGCAAAATAAACCTTCTAAGAACCATTTTTGAAAATACTTTACACTTCTTTTAAGGGCGAGAATGCCTTCGGTGTGAAGGTTAAGAAAAATGATAAAATACCTCTTTTTCCTTAAAAGAATCTTAAAGAAGAATGCAGCCTGTACCTCTCTGGGCACTTCTGTAGCGAGAGGCAGCAGTCGCGACTGCCCTTTATGCTGCGGCGCCAGGCTCGGAATCATGGCGAATGACCGCCTCCCACAATCGTTGCCATGGATACAAGCTCTGCTCTTGCTCGCATCTCGCATCTCGGATGACAGTTACACCCGACAATGCAAGCGCCGTGCTCTTTACGAGGCATTTTGTATGTATTGTTTACTTCAATCCTCACAATCTTTACACCAAGGAAGGAGGGTTTTACTCTCCCTATATTCCCAGGGAGGGAGTCACACACCCAGTGAGCTTAATTCGTTTCCCGAGGTGCCCTGGCTTTAAGGAACGGAAGCGTGTGATGTGAACCCAGTACTGTCTCTCGCTGCAAGCTGTGGTCTTAGCCACTTCATGTACTTTACTCTGATTTAAAAGAAACTTTTACACTTGGTACTGTTCACACTATTCAGGCCAGAAAGCCCAGTCAAGATGACGTCATGCAGGGCTATGGAAAAAGCCAATGCATGTCCCCAGAGTCCACATGTCAAAAAAATTTTCCATACTAAATCTTTTCCGTATTTCCCATCTTAAATATGAATTCTGAGAAGAGAACATTTGCTGAGATGTCAAATGCATTCAGTAGGAACAGCAGTTGTACAAACTGCGTTTTTAAGCCCTAAAACACTAGAAGGAAATGGGCAGAACCGTTTTATGCTCCCCTGCATGGGTCGCTTTTGATTAAATTTCACGGATTCAGTCAATTAACCGTTTTTTTTAACAGGTATAATTTTAACACAGTGATGTTTTATTCATATAGGAAAATCTTCGTTTGTCAAAAGAGTAAGAGATTATTTTGCTGTCCAAAATTCACCTGACAAAAGTCATTGTTTACACTTTTGCTTTTTGGCATTAATAACATAATGATTTCTACAGTCGTTCCGTATTTTGAGATCTCTTCTGACTCCAGGATTTCATAGAATGAGAAAAGGATTGTTAGGGAAATCGGAAAGTTAAATTAAAAGTTTAATTCCCTGAACAGTCGAAACAATTGTGGGTGAGGAAAAGAAAGAATATTTTCCTCAATAAACGATTCCTTCGAAAAAGGACATACAATTTGTATCATTTGATCCCTAAGCACTTTGTCTTTCGGAAATTATGCATAAAAGGATTTTATTATTTTTCTCTTAATTTCTACGGTTTACAGAGTAAATGGTTTCAGAAAATAATCTTTCTTGCGATTTAAAAGTAAAAAATGGGAGAAATGATGAATAAGAGGGACATGGTGACAGAGCAAGCCTTTGATACCATTATAATCCTCCTTTCTACACTTACTAGTTTTAATCGTTAGCAGTAACACATTCATTTCTATAAATACTAAAGTGTGAGATAGGGACAAAGTGGTTTATGGAAACACATACGCCAGCATAAAGCTAGTGTATTATAGGACTAAGCCTGCTTAATGAAAATAAATAATCGAGAGCTGGTATCTGTCCGGAAAGAACTCAGAACGAATACACTGCCACTTGACCTTATATATAGCCCCAGGTAGTATGCCCAGCCACAGGGAAAGCATCCTAGCAAAATAAACCTTCTAAGAACCATTTTTGAAAATACTTTACACTTCTTTTAAGGGCGAGAATGCCTTCGGTGTGAAGGTTAAGAAAAATGATAAAATACCTCTTTTTCCTTAAAAGAATCTTAAAGAAGAATGCAGCCTGTACCTCTCTGGGCACTTCTGTAGCGAGAGGCAGCAGTCGCGACTGCCCTTTATGCTGCGGCGCCAGGCTCGGAATCATGGCGAATGACCGCCTCCCACAATCGTTGCCATGGATACAAGCTCTGCTCTTGCTCGCATCTCGAATCTCGGATGACAGTTACACCCGACAATGCAAGCGCCGTGCTCTTTACGAGGCATTTTGTATGTATTGTTTACTTCAATCCTCACAATCTTTACACCAAGGAAGGAGGGTTTTACTCTCCCTATATTCCCAGGGAGGGAGTCACACACCCAGTGAGCTTAATTCGTTTCCCGAGGTGCCCTGGCTTTAAGGAACGGAAGCGTGTGATGTGAACCCAGTACTGTCTCTCGCTGCAAGCTGTGGTCTTAGCCACTTCATATACTTTACTCTGATTTAAAAGAAACTTTTACACTTGGTACTGTTCACACTATTCAGGCCAGAAAGCCCAGTCAAGATGACGTCATGCAGGGCTTTGGAAAAAGCCAATGCATGTCCCCAGAGTCCACATGTCAAAAAAATTTTCCATACTAAATCTTTTCCGTATTTCCCATCTTAAATATGAATTCTGAGAAGAGAACATTTGCTGAGATGTCAAATGCATTCAGTAGGAACAGCAGTTGTACAAACTGCGTTTTTAAGCCCTAAAACACTAGAAGGAAATGGGCAGAACCGTTTTATGCTCCCCTGCATGGGTCGCTTTTGATTAAATTTCACGGATTCAGTCAATTAACCGTTTTTTTTAACAGGTATAATTTTAACACAGTGATGTTTTATTCATATAGGAAAATCTTCGTTTGTCAAAAGAGTAAGAGATTATTTTGCTGTCCAAAATTCACCTGACAAAAGTCATTGTTTGCATTTTTGCTTTTTGGCATTAATAACATAATGATTTCTACAGTCGTTCCGTATTTTGAGATCTCTTCTGACTCCAGGATTTCATAGAATGAGAAAAGGATTGTTAGGGAAATCGGAAAGTTAAATTAAAAGTTTAATTCCCTGAACAGTCGAAACAATTGTGGGTGAGGAAAAGAAAGAATATTTTCCTCAATAAACGATTCCTTCGAAAAAGGACATACAATTTGTATCATTTGATCCCTAAGCACTTTGTCTTTTGGAAATTATGCATAAAAGGGTTTTATTATTTTTCTCTTAATTTCTACGGTTTACAGAGTAAATGGTTTCAGAAAATAATCTTTCTTGCGATTTAAAAGTAAAAAATGGGAGAAATGATGAATAAGAGGGACATGGTGACAGAGCAAGCCTTTGATACCATTATAATCCTCCTTTCTACACTTACTAGTTTTAATCGTTAGCAGTAACACATTCATTTCTATAAATACTAAAGTGTGAGATAGGGACAAAGTGGTTTATGGAAACACATACGCCAGCATAAAGCTAGTGTATTATAGGACTAAGCCTGCTTAATGAAAATAAATAATCGAGAGCTGGTATCTGTCCGGAAAGAACTCAGAACGAATACACTGCCACTTGACCTTATATATAGCCCCAGGTAGTATGCCCAGCCACAGGGAAAGCATCCTAGCAAAATAAACCTTCTAAGAACCATTTTTGAAAATACTTTACACTTCTTTTAAGGGCGAGAATGCCTTCGGTGTGAAGATTAAGAAAAATGATAAAATACCTCTTTTTCCTTAAAAGAATCTTAAAGAAGAATGCAGCCTGTACCTCTCTGGGCACTTCTGTAGCGAGAGGCAGCAGTCGCGACTGCCCTTTATGCTGCGGCGCCAGGCTCGGAATCATGGCGAATGACCGCCTCCCACAATCGTTGCCATGGATACAAGCTCTGCTCTTGCTCGCATCTCGCATCTCGGATGACAGTTACACCCGACAATGCAAGCGCCGTGCTCTTTACGAGGCATTTTGTATGTATTGTTTACTTCAATCCTCACAATCTTTACACCAAGGAAGGAGGGTTTTACTCTCCCTATATTCCCAGGGAGGGAGTCACACACCCAGTGAGCTTAATTCGTTTCCCGAGGTGCCCTGGCTTTAAGGAACGGAAGCGTGTGATGTGAACCCAGTACTGTCTCTCGCTGCAAGCTGTGGTCTTAGCCACTTCATGTACTTTACTCTGATTTAAAAGAAACTTTTACACTTGGTACTGTTCACACTATTCAGGCCAGAATGCCCAGTCAAGATGACGTCATGCAGGGCTATGGAAAAAGCCAATGCATGTCCCCAGAGTCCACATGTCAAAAAAATTTTCCATACTAAATCTTTTCCGTATTTCCCATCTTAAATATGAATTCTGAGAAGAGAACATTTGCTGAGATGTCAAATGCATTCAGTAGGAACAGCAGTTGTACAAACTGCGTTTTTAAGCCCTAAAACACTAGAAGGAAATGGGCAGAACCGTTTTATGCTCCCCTGCATGGGTCGCTTTTGATTAAATTTCACGGATTCAGTCAATTAACCGTTTTTTTTAACAGGTATAATTTTAACACAGTGATGTTTTATTCATATAGGAAAATCTTCGTTTGTCAAAAGAGTAAGAGATTATTTTGCTGTCCAAAATTCACCTGACAAAAGTCATTGTTTGCATTTTTGCTTTTTGGCATTAATAACATAATGATTTCTACAGTCGTTCCGTATTTTGAGATCTCTTCTGACTCCAGGATTTCATAGAATGAGAAAAGGATTGTTAGGGAAATCGGAAAGTTAAATTAAAAGTTTAATTCCCTGAACAGTCGAAACAATTGTGGGTGAGGAAAAGAAAGAATATTTTCCTCAATAAACGATTCCTTCGAAAAAGGACATACAATTTGTATCATTTGATCCCTAAGCACTTTGTCTTTTGGAAATTATGCATAAAAGGGTTTTATTATTTTTCTCTTAATTTCTACGGTTTACAGAGTAAATGGTTTCAGAAAATAATCTTTCTTGCGATTTAAAAGTAAAAAATGGGAGAAATGATGAATAAGAGGGACATGGTGACAGAGCAAGCCTTTGATACCATTATAATCCTCCTTTCTACACTTACTAGTTTTAATCGTTAGCAGTAACACATTCATTTCTATAAATACTAAAGTGTGAGATAGGGACAAAGTGGTTTATGGAAACACATACGCCAGCATAAAGCTAGTGTATTATAGGACTAAGCCTGCTTAATGAAAATAAATAATCGAGAGCTGGTATCTGTCCGGAAAGAACTCAGAACGAATACACTGCCACTTGACCTTATATATAGCCCCAGGTAGTATGCCCAGCCACAGGGAAAGCATCCTAGCAAAATAAACCTTCTAAGAACCATTTTTGAAAATACTTTACACTTCTTTTAAGGGCGAGAATGCCTTCGGTGTGAAGATTAAGAAAAATGATAAAATACCTCTTTTTCCTTAAAAGAATCTTAAAGAAGAATGCAGCCTGTACCTCTCTGGGCACTTCTGTAGCGAGAGGCAGCAGTCGCGACTGCCCTTTATGCTGCGGCGCCAGGCTCGGAATCATGGCGAATGACCGCCTCCCACAATCGTTGCCATGGATACAAGCTCTGCTCTTGCTCGCATCTCGCATCTCGGATGACAGTTACACCCGACAATGCAAGCGCCGTGCTCTTTACGAGGCATTTTGTATGTATTGTTTACTTCAATCCTCACAATCTTTACACCAAGGAAGGAGGGTTTTACTCTCCCTATATTCCCAGGGAGGGAGTCACACACCCAGTGAGCTTAATTCGTTTCCCGAGGTGCCCTGGCTTTAAGGAACGGAAGCGTGTGATGTGAACCCAGTACTGTCTCTCGCTGCAAGCTGTGGTCTTAGCCACTTCATGTACTTTACTCTGATTTAAAAGAAACTTTTACACTTGGTACTGTTCACACTATTCAGGCCAGAATGCCCAGTCAAGATGACGTCATGCAGGGCTATGGAAAAAGCCAATGCATGTCCCCAGAGTCCACATGTCAAAAAAATTTTCCATACTAAATCTTTTCCGTATTTCCCATCTTAAATATGAATTCTGAGAAGAGAACATTTGCTGAGATGTCAAATGCATTCAGTAGGAACAGCAGTTGTACAAACTGCGTTTTTAAGCCCTAAAACACTAGAAGGAAATGGGCAGAACCGTTTTATGCTCCCCTGCATGGGTCGCTTTTGATTAAATTTCACGGATTCAGTCAATTAACCGTTTTTTTTAACAGGTATAATTTTAACACAGTGATGTTTTATTCATATAGGAAAATCTTCGTTTGTCAAAAGAGTAAGAGATTATTTTGCTGTCCAAAATTCACCTGACAAAAGTCATTGTTTGCATTTTTGCTTTTTGGCATTAATAACATAATGATTTCTATTGGCGTCCCGTATGTTGGGATCTCTTCTGACTCCAGGATTTCATAGAATGAGAAAAGGATTGTTAGGGAAATCGGAAAGTTAAATTAAAAGTTTAATTCCCTGAACAGTCGAAACAATTGTGGGTGAGGAAAAGAAAGAATATTTTCCTCAATAAACGATTCCTTCGAAAAAGGACATACAATTTGTATCATTTGATCCCTAAGCACTTTGTCTTTCGGAAATTATGCATAAAAGGGTTTTATTATTTTTCTCTTAATTTCTACGGTTTACAGAGTAAATGGTTTCAGAAAATAATCTTTCTTGCGATTTAAAAGTAAAAAATGGGAGAAATGATGAATAAGAGGGACATGGTGACAGAGCAAGCCTTTGATACCATTATAATCCTCCTTTCTACACTTACTAGTTTTAATCGTTAGCAGTAACACATTCATTTCTATAAATACTAAAGTGTGAGATAGGGACAAAGTGGTTTATGGAAACACATACGCCAGCATAAAGCTAGTGTATTATAGGACTAAGCCTGCTTAATGAAAATAAATAATCGAGAGCTGGTATCTGTCCGGAAAGAACTCAGAACGAATACACTGCCACTTGACCTTAGATATAGCCCCAGGTAGTATGCCCAGCCACAGGGAAAGCATCCTAGCAAAATAAACCTTCTAAGAACCATTTTTGAAAATACTTTACACTTCTTTTAAGGGCGAGAATGCCTTCGGTGTGAAGGTTAAGAAAAATGATAAAATACCTCTTTTTCCTTAAAAGAATCTTAAAGAAGAATGCAGCCTGTACCTCTCTGGGCACTTCTGTAGCGAGAGGCAGCAGTCGCGACTGCCCTTTATGCTGCGGCGCCAGGCTCGGAATCATGGCGAATGACCGCCTCCCACAATCGTTGCCATGGATACAAGCTCTGCTCTTGCTCGCATCTCGCATCTCGGATGACAGTTACACCCGACAATGCAAGCGCCGTGCTCTTTACGAGGCATTTTGTATGTATTGTTTACTTCAATCCTCACAATCTTTACACCAAGGAAGGAGGGTTTTACTCTCCCTATATTCCCAGGGAGGGAGTCACACACCCAGTGAGCTTAATTCGTTTCCCGAGGTGCCCTGGCTTTAAGGAACGGAAGCGTGTGATGTGAACCCAGTACTGTCTCTCGCTGCAAGCTGTGGTCTTAGCCACTTCATGTACTTTACTCTGATTTAAAAGAAACTTTTACACTTGGTACTGTTCACACTATTCAGGCCAGAAAGCCCAGTCAAGATGACGTCATGCAGGGCTATGGAAAAAGCCAATGCATGTCCCCAGAGTCCACATGTCAAAAAAATTTTCCATACTAAATCTTTTCCGTATTTCCCATCTTAAATATGAATTCTGAGAAGAGAACATTTGCTGAGATGTCAAATGCATTCAGTAGGAACAGCAGTTGTACAAACTGCGTTTTTAAGCCCTAAAACACTAGAAGGAAATGGGCAGAACCGTTTTATGCTCCCCTGCATGGGTCGCTTTTGATTAAATTTCACGGATTCAGTCAATTAACCGTTTTTTTTAACAGGTATAATTTTAACACAGTGATGTTTTATTCATATAGGAAAATCTTCGTTTGTCAAAAGAGTAAGAGATTATTTTGCTGTCCAAAATTCACCTGACAAAAGTCATTGTTTACACTTTTGCTTTTTGGCATTAATAACATAATGATTTCTACAGTCGTTCCGTATTTTGAGATCTCTTCTGACTCCAGGATTTCATAGAATGAGAAAAGGATTGTTAGGGAAATCGGAAAGTTAAATTAAAAGTTTAATTCCCTGAACAGTCGAAACAATTGTGGGTGAGGAAAAGAAAGAATATTTTCCTCAATAAACGATTCCTTCGAAAAAGGACATACAATTTGTATCATTTGATCCCTAAGCACTTTGTCTTTCGGAAATTATGCATAAAAGGATTTTATTATTTTTCTCTTAATTTCTACGGTTTACAGAGTAAATGGTTTCAGAAAATAATCTTTCTTGCGATTTAAAAGTAAAAAATGGGAGAAATGATGAATAAGAGGGACATGGTGACAGAGCAAGCCTTTGATACCATTATAATCCTCCTTTCTACACTTACTAGTTTTAATCGTTAGCAGTAACACATTCATTTCTATAAATACTAAAGTGTGAGATAGGGACAAAGTGGTTTATGGAAACACATACGCCAGCATAAAGCTAGTGTATTATAGGACTAAGCCTGCTTAATGAAAATAAATAATCGAGAGCTGGTATCTGTCCGGAAAGAACTCAGAACGAATACACTGCCACTTGACCTTATATATAGCCCCAGGTAGTATGCCCAGCCACAGGGAAAGCATCCTAGCAAAATAAACCTTCTAAGAACCATTTTTGAAAATACTTTACACTTCTTTTAAGGGCGAGAATGCCTTCGGTGTGAAGGTTAAGAAAAATGATAAAATACCTCTTTTTCCTTAAAAGAATCTTAAAGAAGAATGCAGCCTGTACCTCTCTGGGCACTTCTGTAGCGAGAGGCAGCAGTCGCGACTGCCCTTTATGCTGCGGCGCCAGGCTCGGAATCATGGCGAATGACCGCCTCCCACAATCGTTGCCATGGATACAAGCTCTGCTCTTGCTCGCATCTCGCATCTCGGATGACAGTTACACCCGACAATGCAAGCGCCGTGCTCTTTACGAGGCATTTTGTATGTATTGTTTACTTCAATCCTCACAATCTTTACACCAAGGAAGGAGGGTTTTACTCTCCCTATATTCCCAGGGAGGGAGTCACACACCCAGTGAGCTTAATTCGTTTCCCGAGGTGCCCTGGCTTTAAGGAACGGAAGCGTGTGATGTGAACCCAGTACTGTCTCTCGCTGCAAGCTGTGGTCTTAGCCACTTCATATACTTTACTCTGATTTAAAAGAAACTTTTACACTTGGTACTGTTCACACTATTCAGGCCAGAAAGCCCAGTCAAGATGACGTCATGCAGGGCTTTGGAAAAAGCCAATGCATGTCCCCAGAGTCCACATGTCAAAAAAATTTTCCATACTAAATCTTTTCCGTATTTCCCATCTTAAATATGAATTCTGAGAAGAGAACATTTGCTGAGATGTCAAATGCATTCAGTAGGAACAGCAGTTGTACAAACTGCGTTTTTAAGCCCTAAAACACTAGAAGGAAATGGGCAGAACCGTTTTATGCTCCCCTGCATGGGTCGCTTTTGATTAAATTTCACGGATTCAGTCAATTAACCGTTTTTTTTAACAGGTATAATTTTAACACAGTGATGTTTTATTCATATAGGAAAATCTTCGTTTGTCAAAAGAGTAAGAGATTATTTTGCTGTCCAAAATTCACCTGACAAAAGTCATTGTTTGCATTTTTGCTTTTTGGCATTAATAACATAATGATTTCTACAGTCGTTCCGTATTTTGAGATCTCTTCTGACTCCAGGATTTCATAGAATGAGAAAAGGATTGTTAGGGAAATCGGAAAGTTAAATTAAAAGTTTAATTCCCTGAACAGTCGAAACAATTGTGGGTGAGGAAAAGAAAGAATATTTTCCTCAATAAACGATTCCTTCGAAAAAGGACATACAATTTGTATCATTTGATCCCTAAGCACTTTGTCTTTTGGAAATTATGCATAAAAGGGTTTTATTATTTTTCTCTTAATTTCTACGGTTTACAGAGTAAATGGTTTCAGAAAATAATCTTTCTTGCGATTTAAAAGTAAAAAATGGGAGAAATGATGAATAAGAGGGACATGGTGACAGAGCAAGCCTTTGATACCATTATAATCCTCCTTTCTACACTTACTAGTTTTAATCGTTAGCAGTAACACATTCATTTCTATAAATACTAAAGTGTGAGATAGGGACAAAGTGGTTTATGGAAACACATACGCCAGCATAAAGCTAGTGTATTATAGGACTAAGCCTGCTTAATGAAAATAAATAATCGAGAGCTGGTATCTGTCCGGAAAGAACTCAGAACGAATACACTGCCACTTGACCTTAGATATAGCCCCAGGTAGTATGCCCAGCCACAGGGAAAGCATCCTAGCAAAATAAACCTTCTAAGAACCATTTTTGAAAATACTTTACACTTCTTTTAAGGGCGAGAATGCCTTCGGTGTGAAGGTTAAGAAAAATGATAAAATACCTCTTTTTCCTTAAAAGAATCTTAAAGAAGAATGCAGCCTGTACCTCTCTGGGCACTTCTGTAGCGAGAGGCAGCAGTCGCGACTGCCCTTTATGCTGCGGCGCCAGGCTCGGAATCATGGCGAATGACCGCCTCCCACAATCGTTGCCATGGATACAAGCTCTGCTCTTGCTCGCATCTCGCATCTCGGATGACAGTTACACCCGACAATGCAAGCGCCGTGCTCTTTACGAGGCATTTTGTATGTATTGTTTACTTCAATCCTCACAATCTTTACACCAAGGAAGGAGGGTTTTACTCTCCCTATATTCCCAGGGAGGGAGTCACACACCCAGTGAGCTTAATTCGTTTCCCGAGGTGCCCTGGCTTTAAGGAACGGAAGCGTGTGATGTGAACCCAGTACTGTCTCTCGCTGCAAGCTGTGGTCTTAGCCACTTCATGTACTTTACTCTGATTTAAAAGAAACTTTTACACTTGGTACTGTTCACACTATTCAGGCCAGAATGCCCAGTCAAGATGACGTCATGCAGGGCTATGGAAAAAGCCAATGCATGTCCCCAGAGTCCACATGTCAAAAAAATTTTCCATACTAAATCTTTTCCGTATTTCCCATCTTAAATATGAATTCTGAGAAGAGAACATTTGCTGAGATGTCAAATGCATTCAGTAGGAACAGCAGTTGTACAAACTGCGTTTTTAAGCCCTAAAACACTAGAAGGAAATGGGCAGAACCGTTTTATGCTCCCCTGCATGGGTCGCTTTTGATTAAATTTCACGGATTCAGTCAATTAACCGTTTTTTTTAACAGGTATAATTTTAACACAGTGATGTTTTATTCATATAGGAAAATCTTCGTTTGTCAAAAGAGTAAGAGATTATTTTGCTGTCCAAAATTCACCTGACAAAAGTCATTGTTTGCATTTTTGCTTTTTGGCATTAATAACATAATGATTTCTACAGTCGTTCCGTATTTTGAGATCTCTTCTGACTCCAGGATTTCATAGAATGAGAAAAGGATTGTTAGGGAAATCGGAAAGTTAAATTAAAAGTTTAATTCCCTGAACAGTCGAAACAATTGTGGGTGAGGAAAAGAAAGAATATTTTCCTCAATAAACGATTCCTTCGAAAAAGGACATACAATTTGTATCATTTGATCCCTAAGCACTTTGTCTTTCGGAAATTATGCATAAAAGGATTTTATTATTTTTCTCTTAATTTCTACGGTTTACAGAGTAAATGGTTTCAGAAAATAATCTTTCTTGCGATTTAAAAGTAAAAAATGGGAGAAATGATGAATAAGAGGGACATGGTGACAGAGCAAGCCTTTGATACCATTATAATCCTCCTTTCTACACTTACTAGTTTTAATCGTTAGCAGTAACACATTCATTTCTATAAATACTAAAGTGTGAGATAGGGACAAAGTGGTTTATGGAAACACATACGCCAGCATAAAGCTAGTGTATTATAGGACTAAGCCTGCTTAATGAAAATAAATAATCGAGAGCTGGTATCTGTCCGGAAAGAACTCAGAACGAATACACTGCCACTTGACCTTATATATAGCCCCAGGTAGTATGCCCAGCCACAGGGAAAGCATCCTAGCAAAATAAACCTTCTAAGAACCATTTTTGAAAATACTTTACACTTCTTTTAAGGGCGAGAATGCCTTCGGTGTGAAGGTTAAGAAAAATGATAAAATACCTCTTTTTCCTTAAAAGAATCTTAAAGAAGAATGCAGCCTGTACCTCTCTGGGCACTTCTGTAGCGAGAGGCAGCAGTCGCGACTGCCCTTTATGCTGCGGCGCCAGGCTCGGAATCATGGCGAATGACCGCCTCCCACAATCGTTGCCATGGATACAAGCTCTGCTCTTGCTCGCATCTCGCATCTCGGATGACAGTTACACCCGACAATGCAAGCGCCGTGCTCTTTACGAGGCATTTTGTATGTATTGTTTACTTCAATCCTCACAATCTTTACACCAAGGAAGGAGGGTTTTACTCTCCCTATATTCCCAGGGAGGGAGTCACACACCCAGTGAGCTTAATTCGTTTCCCGAGGTGCCCTGGCTTTAAGGAACGGAAGCGTGTGATGTGAACCCAGTACTGTCTCTCGCTGCAAGCTGTGGTCTTAGCCACTTCATGTACTTTACTCTGATTTAAAAGAAACTTTTACACTTGGTACTGTTCACACTATTCAGGCCAGAATGCCCAGTCAAGATGACGTCATGCAGGGCTATGGAAAAAGCCAATGCATGTCCCCAGAGTCCACATGTCAAAAAAATTTTCCATACTAAATCTTTTCCGTATTTCCCATCTTAAATATGAATTCTGAGAAGAGAACATTTGCTGAGATGTCAAATGCATTCAGTAGGAACAGCAGTTGTACAAACTGCGTTTTTAAGCCCTAAAACACTAGAAGGAAATGGGCAGAACCGTTTTATGCTCCCCTGCATGGGTCGCTTTTGATTAAATTTCACGGATTCAGTCAATTAACCGTTTTTTTTAACAGGTATAATTTTAACACAGTGATGTTTTATTCATATAGGAAAATCTTCGTTTGTCAAAAGAGTAAGAGATTATTTTGCTGTCCAAAATTCACCTGACAAAAGTCATTGTTTGCATTTTTGCTTTTTGGCATTAATAACATAATGATTTCTACAGTCGTTCCGTATTTTGAGATCTCTTCTGACTCCAGGATTTCATAGAATGAGAAAAGGATTGTTAGGGAAATCGGAAAGTTAAATTAAAAGTTTAATTCCCTGAACAGTCGAAACAATTGTGGGTGAGGAAAAGAAAGAATATTTTCCTCAATAAACGATTCCTTCGAAAAAGGACATACAATTTGTATCATTTGATCCCTAAGCACTTTGTCTTTCGGAAATTATGCATAAAAGGATTTTATTATTTTTCTCTTAATTTCTACGGTTTACAGAGTAAATGGTTTCAGAAAATAATCTTTCTTGCGATTTAAAAGTAAAAAATGGGAGAAATGATGAATAAGAGGGACATGGTGACAGAGCAAGCCTTTGATACCATTATAATCCTCCTTTCTACACTTACTAGTTTTAATCGTTAGCAGTAACACATTCATTTCTATAAATACTAAAGTGTGAGATAGGGACAAAGTGGTTTATGGAAACACATACGCCAGCATAAAGCTAGTGTATTATAGGACTAAGCCTGCTTAATGAAAATAAATAATCGAGAGCTGGTATCTGTCCGGAAAGAACTCAGAACGAATACACTGCCACTTGACCTTAGATATAGCCCCAGGTAGTATGCCCAGCCACAGGGAAAGCATCCTAGCAAAATAAACCTTCTAAGAACCATTTTTGAAAATACTTTACACTTCTTTTAAGGGCGAGAATGCCTTCGGTGTGAAGGTTAAGAAAAATGATAAAATACCTCTTTTTCCTTAAAAGAATCTTAAAGAAGAATGCAGCCTGTACCTCTCTGGGCACTTCTGTAGCGAGAGGCAGCAGTCGCGACTGCCCTTTATGCTGCGGCGCCAGGCTCGGAATCATGGCGAATGACCGCCTCCCACAATCGTTGCCATGGATACAAGCTCTGCTCTTGCTCGCATCTCGCATCTCGGATGACAGTTACACCCGACAATGCAAGCGCCGTGCTCTTTACGAGGCATTTTGTATGTATTGTTTACTTCAATCCTCACAATCTTTACACCAAGGAAGGAGGGTTTTACTCTCCCTATATTCCCAGGGAGGGAGTCACACACCCAGTGAGCTTAATTCGTTTCCCGAGGTGCCCTGGCTTTAAGGAACGGAAGCGTGTGATGTGAACCCAGTACTGTCTCTCGCTGCAAGCTGTGGTCTTAGCCACTTCATGTACTTTACTCTGATTTAAAAGAAACTTTTACACTTGGTACTGTTCACACTATTCAGGCCAGAAAGCCCAGTCAAGATGACGTCATGCAGGGCTATGGAAAAAGCCAATGCATGTCCCCAGAGTCCACATGTCAAAAAAATTTTCCATACTAAATCTTTTCCGTATTTCCCATCTTAAATATGAATTCTGAGAAGAGAACATTTGCTGAGATGTCAAATGCATTCAGTAGGAACAGCAGTTGTACAAACTGCGTTTTTAAGCCCTAAAACACTAGAAGGAAATGGGCAGAACCGTTTTATGCTCCCCTGCATGGGTCGCTTTTGATTAAATTTCACGGATTCAGTCAATTAACCGTTTTTTTTAACAGGTATAATTTTAACACAGTGATGTTTTATTCATATAGGAAAATCTTCGTTTGTCAAAAGAGTAAGAGATTATTTTGCTGTCCAAAATTCACCTGACAAAAGTCATTGTTTACATTTTTGCTTTTTGGCATTAATAACATAATGATTTCTACAGTCGTTCCGTATTTTGAGATCTCTTCTGACTCCAGGATTTCATAGAATGAGAAAAGGATTGTTAGGGAAATCGGAAAGTTAAATTAAAAGTTTAATTCCCTGAACAGTCGAAACAATTGTGGGTGAGGAAAAGAAAGAATATTTTCCTCAATAAACGATTCCTTCGAAAAAGGACATACAATTTGTATCATTTGATCCCTAAGCACTTTGTCTTTCGGAAATTATGCATAAAAGGGTTTTATTATTTTTCTCTTAATTTCTACGGTTTACAGAGTAAATGGTTTCAGAAAATAATCTTTCTTGCGATTTAAAAGTAAAAAATGGGAGAAATGATGAATAAGAGGGACATGGTGACAGAGCAAGCCTTTGATAGCATTATAATCCTCCTTTCTACACTTACTAGTTTTAATCGTTAGCAGTAACACATTCATTTCTATAAATACTAAAGTGTGAGATAGGGACAAAGTGGTTTATGGAAACACATACGCCAGCATAAAGCTAGTGTATTATAGGACTAAGCCTGCTTAATGAAAATAAATAATCGAGAGCTGGTATCTGTCCGGAAAGAACTCAGAACGAATACACTGCCACTTGACCTTATATATAGCCCCAGGTAGTATGCCCAGCCACAGGGAAAGCATCCTAGCAAAATAAACCTTCTAAGAACCATTTTTGAAAATACTTTACACTTCTTTTAAGGGCGAGAATGCCTTCGGTGTGAAGGTTAAGAAAAATGATAAAATACCTCTTTTTCCTTAAAAGAATCTTAAAGAAGAATGCAGCCTGTACCTCTCTGGGCACTTCTGTAGCGAGAGGCAGCAGTCGCGACTGCCCTTTATGCTGCGGCGCCAGGCTCGGAATCATGGCGAATGACCGCCTCCCACAATCGTTGCCATGGATACAAGCTCTGCTCTTGCTCGCATCTCGGATGACAGTTACACCCGACAATGCAAGCGCCGTGCTCTTTACGAGGCATTTTGTATGTATTGTTTACTTCAATCCTCACAATCTTTACACCAAGGAAGGAGGGTTTTACTCTCCCTATATTCCCAGGGAGGGAGTCACACACCCAGTGAGCTTAATTCGTTTCCCGAGGTGCCCTGGCTTTAAGGAACGGAAGCGTGTGATGTGAACCCAGTACTGTCTCTCGCTGCAAGCTGTGGTCTTAGCCACTTCATGAACTTTACTCTGATTTAAAAGAAACTTTTACACTTGGTACTGTTCACACTATTCAGGCCAGAATGCCCAGTCAAGATGACGTCATGCAGGGCTATGGAAAAAGCCAATGCATGTCCCCAGAGTCCACATGTCAAAAAAATTTTCCATACTAAATCTTTTCCGTATTTCCCATCTTAAATATGAATTCTGAGAAGAGAACATTTGCTGAGATGTCAAATGCATTCAGTAGGAACAGCAGTTGTACAAACTGCGTTTTTAAGCCCTAAAACACTAGAAGGAAATGGGCAGAACCGTTTTATGCTCCCCTGCATGGGTCGCTTTTGATTAAATTTCACGGATTCAGTCAATTAACCGTTTTTTTTAACAGGTATAATTTTAACACAGTGATGTTTTATTCATATAGGAAAATCTTCGTTTGTCAAAAGAGTAAGAGATTATTTTGCTGTCCAAAATTCACCTGACAAAAGTCATTGTTTGCATTTTTGCTTTTTGGCATTAATAACATAATGATTTCTACAGTCGTTCCGTATTTTGAGATCTCTTCTGACTCCAGGATTTCATAGAATGAGAAAAGGATTGTTAGGGAAATCGGAAAGTTAAATTAAAAGTTTAATTCCCTGAACAGTCGAAACAATTGTGGGTGAGGAAAAGAAAGAATATTTTCCTCAATAAACGATTCCTTCGAAAAAGGACATACAATTTGTATCATTTGATCCCTAAGCACTTTGTCTTTCGGAAATTATGCATAAAAGGGTTTTATTATTTTTCTCTTAATTTCTACGGTTTACAGAGTAAATGGTTTCAGAAAATAATCTTTCTTGCGATTTAAAAGTAAAAAATGGGAGAAATGATGAATAAGAGGGACATGGTGACAGAGCAAGCCTTTGATACCATTATAATCCTCCTTTCTACACTTACTAGTTTTAATCGTTAGCAGTAACACATTCATTTCTATAAATACTAAAGTGTGAGATAGGGACAAAGTGGTTTATGGAAACACATACGCCAGCATAAAGCTAGTGTATTATAGGACTAAGCCTGCTTAATGAAAATAAATAATCGAGAGCTGGTATCTGTCCGGAAAGAACTCAGAACGAATACACTGCCACTTGACCTTATATATAGCCCCAGGTAGTATGCCCAGCCACAGGGAAAGCATCCTAGCAAAATAAACCTTCTAAGAACCATTTTTGAAAATACTTTACACTTCTTTTAAGGGCGAGAATGCCTTCGGTGTGAAGGTTAAGAAAAATGATAAAATACCTCTTTTTCCTTAAAAGAATCTTAAAGAAGAATGCAGCCTGTACCTCTCTGGGCACTTCTGTAGCGAGAGGCAGCAGTCGCGACTGCCCTTTATGCTGCGGCGCCAGGCTCGGAATCATGGCGAATGACCGCCTCCCACAATCGTTGCCATGGATACAAGCTCTGCTCTTGCTCGCATCTCGCATCTCGGATGACAGTTACACCCGACAATGCAAGCGCCGTGCTCTTTACGAGGCATTTTGTATGTATTGTTTACTTCAATCCTCACAATCTTTACACCAAGGAAGGAGGGTTTTACTCTCCCTATATTCCCAGGGAGGGAGTCACACACCCAGTGAGCTTAATTCGTTTCCCGAGGTGCCCTGGCTTTAAGGAACGGAAGCGTGTGATGTGAACCCAGTACTGTCTCTCGCTGCAAGCTGTGGTCTTAGCCACTTCATGTACTTTACTCTGATTTAAAAGAAACTTTTACACTTGGTACTGTTCACACTATTCAGGCCAGAATGCCCAGTCAAGATGACGTCATGCAGGGCTATGGAAAAAGCCAATGCATGTCCCCAGAGTCCACATGTCAAAAAAATTTTCCATACTAAATCTTTTCCGTATTTCCCATCTTAAATATGAATTCTGAGAAGAGAACATTTGCTGAGATGTCAAATGCATTCAGTAGGAACAGCAGTTGTACAAACTGCGTTTTTAAGCCCTAAAACACTAGAAGGAAATGGGCAGAACCGTTTTATGCTCCCCTGCATGGGTCGCTTTTGATTAAATTTCACGGATTCAGTCAATTAACCGTTTTTTTTAACAGGTATAATTTTAACACAGTGATGTTTTATTCATATAGGAAAATCTTCGTTTGTCAAAAGAGTAAGAGATTATTTTGCTGTCCAAAATTCACCTGACAAAAGTCATTGTTTGCATTTTTGCTTTTTGGCATTAATAACATAATGATTTCTACAGTCGTTCCGTATTTTGAGATCTCTTCTGACTCCAGGATTTCATAGAATGAGAAAAGGATTGTTAGGGAAATCGGAAAGTTAAATTAAAAGTTTAATTCCCTGAACAGTCGAAACAATTGTGGGTGAGGAAAAGAAAGAATATTTTCCTCAATAAACGATTCCTTCGAAAAAGGACATACAATTTGTATCATTTGATCCCTAAGCACTTTGTCTTTCGGAAATTATGCATAAAAGGATTTTATTATTTTTCTCTTAATTTCTACGGTTTACAGAGTAAATGGTTTCAGAAAATAATCTTTCTTGCGATTTAAAAGTAAAAAATGGGAGAAATGATGAATAAGAGGGACATGGTGACAGAGCAAGCCTTTGATACCATTATAATCCTCCTTTCTACACTTACTAGTTTTAATCGTTAGCAGTAACACATTCATTTCTATAAATACTAAAGTGTGAGATAGGGACAAAGTGGTTTATGGAAACACATACGCCAGCATAAAGCTAGTGTATTATAGGACTAAGCCTGCTTAATGAAAATAAATAATCGAGAGCTGGTATCTGTCCGGAAAGAACTCAGAACGAATACACTGCCACTTGACCTTAGATATAGCCCCAGGTAGTATGCCCAGCCACAGGGAAAGCATCCTAGCAAAATAAACCTTCTAAGAACCATTTTTGAAAATACTTTACACTTCTTTTAAGGGCGAGAATGCCTTCGGTGTGAAGGTTAAGAAAAATGATAAAATACCTCTTTTTCCTTAAAAGAATCTTAAAGAAGAATGCAGCCTGTACCTCTCTGGGCACTTCTGTAGCGAGAGGCAGCAGTCGCGACTGCCCTTTATGCTGCGGCGCCAGGCTCGGAATCATGGCGAATGACCGCCTCCCACAATCGTTGCCATGGATACAAGCTCTGCTCTTGCTCGCATCTCGCATCTCGGATGACAGTTACACCCGACAATGCAAGCGCCGTGCTCTTTACGAGGCATTTTGTATGTATTGTTTACTTCAATCCTCACAATCTTTACACCAAGGAAGGAGGGTTTTACTCTCCCTATATTCCCAGGGAGGGAGTCACACACCCAGTGAGCTTAATTCGTTTCCCGAGGTGCCCTGGCTTTAAGGAACGGAAGCGTGTGATGTGAACCCAGTACTGTCTCTCGCTGCAAGCTGTGGTCTTAGCCACTTCATGTACTTTACTCTGATTTAAAAGAAACTTTTACACTTGGTACTGTTCACACTATTCAGGCCAGAAAGCCCAGTCAAGATGACGTCATGCAGGGCTATGGAAAAAGCCAATGCATGTCCCCAGAGTCCACATGTCAAAAAAATTTTCCATACTAAATCTTTTCCGTATTTCCCATCTTAAATATGAATTCTGAGAAGAGAACATTTGCTGAGATGTCAAATGCATTCAGTAGGAACAGCAGTTGTACAAACTGCGTTTTTAAGCCCTAAAACACTAGAAGGAAATGGGCAGAACCGTTTTATGCTCCCCTGCATGGGTCGCTTTTGATTAAATTTCACGGATTCAGTCAATTAACCGTTTTTTTTAACAGGTATAATTTTAACACAGTGATGTTTTATTCATATAGGAAAATCTTCGTTTGTCAAAAGAGTAAGAGATTATTTTGCTGTCCAAAATTCACCTGACAAAAGTCATTGTTTACATTTTTGCTTTTTGGCATTAATAACATAATGATTTCTACAGTCGTTCCGTATTTTGAGATCTCTTCTGACTCCAGGATTTCATAGAATGAGAAAAGGATTGTTAGGGAAATCGGAAAGTTAAATTAAAAGTTTAATTCCCTGAACAGTCGAAACAATTGTGGGTGAGGAAAAGAAAGAATATTTTCCTCAATAAACGATTCCTTCGAAAAAGGACATACAATTTGTATCATTTGATCCCTAAGCACTTTGTCTTTCGGAAATTATGCATAAAAGGGTTTTATTATTTTTCTCTTAATTTCTACGGTTTACAGAGTAAATGGTTTCAGAAAATAATCTTTCTTGCGATTTAAAAGTAAAAAATGGGAGAAATGATGAATAAGAGGGACATGGTGACAGAGCAAGCCTTTGATAGCATTATAATCCTCCTTTCTACACTTACTAGTTTTAATCGTTAGCAGTAACACATTCATTTCTATAAATACTAAAGTGTGAGATAGGGACAAAGTGGTTTATGGAAACACATACGCCAGCATAAAGCTAGTGTATTATAGGACTAAGCCTGCTTAATGAAAATAAATAATCGAGAGCTGGTATCTGTCCGGAAAGAACTCAGAACGAATACACTGCCACTTGACCTTATATATAGCCCCAGGTAGTATGCCCAGCCACAGGGAAAGCATCCTAGCAAAATAAACCTTCTAAGAACCATTTTTGAAAATACTTTACACTTCTTTTAAGGGCGAGAATGCCTTCGGTGTGAAGGTTAAGAAAAATGATAAAATACCTCTTTTTCCTTAAAAGAATCTTAAAGAAGAATGCAGCCTGTACCTCTCTGGGCACTTCTGTAGCGAGAGGCAGCAGTCGCGACTGCCCTTTATGCTGCGGCGCCAGGCTCGGAATCATGGCGAATGACCGCCTCCCACAATCGTTGCCATGGATACAAGCTCTGCTCTTGCTCGCATCTCGGATGACAGTTACACCCGACAATGCAAGCGCCGTGCTCTTTACGAGGCATTTTGTATGTATTGTTTACTTCAATCCTCACAATCTTTACACCAAGGAAGGAGGGTTTTACTCTCCCTATATTCCCAGGGAGGGAGTCACACACCCAGTGAGCTTAATTCGTTTCCCGAGGTGCCCTGGCTTTAAGGAACGGAAGCGTGTGATGTGAACCCAGTACTGTCTCTCGCTGCAAGCTGTGGTCTTAGCCACTTCATGAACTTTACTCTGATTTAAAAGAAACTTTTACACTTGGTACTGTTCACACTATTCAGGCCAGAATGCCCAGTCAAGATGACGTCATGCAGGGCTATGGAAAAAGCCAATGCATGTCCCCAGAGTCCACATGTCAAAAAAATTTTCCATACTAAATCTTTTCCGTATTTCCCATCTTAAATATGAATTCTGAGAAGAGAACATTTGCTGAGATGTCAAATGCATTCAGTAGGAACAGCAGTTGTACAAACTGCGTTTTTAAGCCCTAAAACACTAGAAGGAAATGGGCAGAACCGTTTTATGCTCCCCTGCATGGGTCGCTTTTGATTAAATTTCACGGATTCAGTCAATTAACCGTTTTTTTTAACAGGTATAATTTTAACACAGTGATGTTTTATTCATATAGGAAAATCTTCGTTTGTCAAAAGAGTAAGAGATTATTTTGCTGTCCAAAATTCACCTGACAAAAGTCATTGTTTGCATTTTTGCTTTTTGGCATTAATAACATAATGATTTCTACAGTCGTTCCGTATTTTGAGATCTCTTCTGACTCCAGGATTTCATAGAATGAGAAAAGGATTGTTAGGGAAATCGGAAAGTTAAATTAAAAGTTTAATTCCCTGAACAGTCGAAACAATTGTGGGTGAGGAAAAGAAAGAATATTTTCCTCAATAAACGATTCCTTCGAAAAAGGACATACAATTTGTATCATTTGATCCCTAAGCACTTTGTCTTTCGGAAATTATGCATAAAAGGGTTTTATTATTTTTCTCTTAATTTCTACGGTTTACAGAGTAAATGGTTTCAGAAAATAATCTTTCTTGCGATTTAAAAGTAAAAAATGGGAGAAATGATGAATAAGAGGGACATGGTGACAGAGCAAGCCTTTGATACCATTATAATCCTCCTTTCTACACTTACTAGTTTTAATCGTTAGCAGTAACACATTCATTTCTATAAATACTAAAGTGTGAGATAGGGACAAAGTGGTTTATGGAAACACATACGCCAGCATAAAGCTAGTGTATTATAGGACTAAGCCTGCTTAATGAAAATAAATAATCGAGAGCTGGTATCTGTCCGGAAAGAACTCAGAACGAATACACTGCCACTTGACCTTATATATAGCCCCAGGTAGTATGCCCAGCCACAGGGAAAGCATCCTAGCAAAATAAACCTTCTAAGAACCATTTTTGAAAATACTTTACACTTCTTTTAAGGGCGAGAATGCCTTCGGTGTGAAGGTTAAGAAAAATGATAAAATACCTCTTTTTCCTTAAAAGAATCTTAAAGAAGAATGCAGCCTGTACCTCTCTGGGCACTTCTGTAGCGAGAGGCAGCAGTCGCGACTGCCCTTTATGCTGCGGCGCCAGGCTCGGAATCATGGCGAATGACCGCCTCCCACAATCGTTGCCATGGATACAAGCTCTGCTCTTGCTCGCATCTCGGATGACAGTTACACCCGACAATGCAAGCGCCGTGCTCTTTACGAGGCATTTTGTATGTATTGTTTACTTCAATCCTCACAATCTTTACACCAAGGAAGGAGGGTTTTACTCTCCCTATATTCCCAGGGAGGGAGTCACACACCCAGTGAGCTTAATTCGTTTCCCGAGGTGCCCTGGCTTTAAGGAACGGAAGCGTGTGATGTGAACCCAGTACTGTCTCTCGCTGCAAGCTGTGGTCTTAGCCACTTCATGTACTTTACTCTGATTTAAAAGAAACTTTTACACTTGGTACTGTTCACACTATTCAGGCCAGAATGCCCAGTCAAGATGACGTCATGCAGGGCTATGGAAAAAGCCAATGCATGTCCCCAGAGTCCACATGTCAAAAAAATTTTCCATACTAAATCTTTTCCGTATTTCCCATCTTAAATATGAATTCTGAGAAGAGAACATTTGCTGAGATGTCAAATGCATTCAGTAGGAACAGCAGTTGTACAAACTGCGTTTTTAAGCCCTAAAACACTAGAAGGAAATGGGCAGAACCGTTTTATGCTCCCCTGCATGGGTCGCTTTTGATTAAATTTCACGGATTCAGTCAATTAACCGTTTTTTTTAACAGGTATAATTTTAACACAGTGATGTTTTATTCATATAGGAAAATCTTCGTTTGTCAAAAGAGTAAGAGATTATTTTGCTGTCCAAAATTCACCTGACAAAAGTCATTGTTTACATTTTTGCTTTTTGGCATTAATAACATAATGATTTCTACAGTCGTTCCGTATTTTGAGATCTCTTCTGACTCCAGGATTTCATAGAATGAGAAAAGGATTGTTAGGGAAATCGGAAAGTTAAATTAAAAGTTTAATTCCCTGAACAGTCGAAACAATTGTGGGTGAGGAAAAGAAAGAATATTTTCCTCAATAAACGATTCCTTCGAAAAAGGACATACAATTTGTATCATTTGATCCCTAAGCACTTTGTCTTTCGGAAATTATGCATAAAAGGGTTTTATTATTTTTCTCTTAATTTCTACGGTTTACAGAGTAAATGGTTTCAGAAAATAATCTTTCTTGCGATTTAAAAGTAAAAAATGGGAGAAATGATGAATAAGAGGGACATGGTGACAGAGCAAGCCTTTGATACCATTATAATCCTCCTTTCTACACTTACTAGTTTTAATCGTTAGCAGTAACACATTCATTTCTATAAATACTAAAGTGTGAGATAGGGACAAAGTGGTTTATGGAAACACATACGCCAGCATAAAGCTAGTGTATTATAGGACTAAGCCTGCTTAATGAAAATAAATAATCGAGAGCTGGTATCTGTCCGGAAAGAACTCAGAACGAATACACTGCCACTTGACCTTATATATAGCCCCAGGTAGTATGCCCAGCCACAGGGAAAGCATCCTAGCAAAATAAACCTTCTAAGAACCATTTTTGAAAATACTTTACACTTCTTTTAAGGGCGAGAATGCCTTCGGTGTGAAGGTTAAGAAAAATGATAAAATACCTCTTTTTCCTTAAAAGAATCTTAAAGAAGAATGCAGCCTGTACCTCTCTGGGCACTTCTGTAGCGAGAGGCAGCAGTCGCGACTGCCCTTTATGCTGCGGCGCCAGGCTCGGAATCATGGCGAATGACCGCCTCCCACAATCGTTGCCATGGATACAAGCTCTGCTCTTGCTCGCATCTCGCATCTCGGATGACAGTTACACCCGACAATGCAAGCGCCGTGCTCTTTACGAGGCATTTTGTATGTATTGTTTACTTCAATCCTCACAATCTTTACACCAAGGAAGGAGGGTTTTACTCTCCCTATATTCCCAGGGAGGGAGTCACACACCCAGTGAGCTTAATTCGTTTCCCGAGGTGCCCTGGCTTTAAGGAACGGAAGCGTGTGATGTGAACCCAGTACTGTCTCTCGCTGCAAGCTGTGGTCTTAGCCACTTCATGTACTTTACTCTGATTTAAAAGAAACTTTTACACTTGGTACTGTTCACACTATTCAGGCCAGAAAGCCCAGTCAAGATGACGTCATGCAGGGCTATGGAAAAAGCCAATGCATGTCCCCAGAGTCCACATGTCAAAAAAATTTTCCATACTAAATCTTTTCCGTATTTCCCATCTTAAATATGAATTCTGAGAAGAGAACATTTGCTGAGATGTCAAATGCATTCAGTAGGAACAGCAGTTGTACAAACTGCGTTTTTAAGCCCTAAAACACTAGAAGGAAATGGGCAGAACCGTTTTATGCTCCCCTGCATGGGTCGCTTTTGATTAAATTTCACGGATTCAGTCAATTAACCGTTTTTTTTAACAGGTATAATTTTAACACAGTGATGTTTTATTCATATAGGAAAATCTTCGTTTGTCAAAAGAGTAAGAGATTATTTTGCTGTCCAAAATTCACCTGACAAAAGTCATTGTTTGCATTTTTGCTTTTTGGCATTAATAACATAATGATTTCTACAGTCGTTCCGTATTTTGAGATCTCTTCTGACTCCAGGATTTCATAGAATGAGAAAAGGATTGTTAGGGAAATCGGAAAGTTAAATTAAAAGTTTAATTCCCTGAACAGTCGAAACAATTGTGGGTGAGGAAAAGAAAGAATATTTTCCTCAATAAACGATTCCTTCGAAAAAGGACATACAATTTGTATCATTTGATCCCTAAGCACTTTGTCTTTTGGAAATTATGCATAAAAGGGTTTTATTATTTTTCTCTTAATTTCTACGGTTTACAGAGTAAATGGTTTCAGAAAATAATCTTTCTTGCGATTTAAAAGTAAAAAATGGGAGAAATGATGAATAAGAGGGACATGGTGACAGAGCAAGCCTTTGATACCATTATAATCCTCCTTTCTACACTTACTAGTTTTAATCGTTAGCAGTAACACATTCATTTCTATAAATACTAAAGTGTGAGATAGGGACAAAGTGGTTTATGGAAACACATACGCCAGCATAAAGCTAGTGTATTATAGGACTAAGCCTGCTTAATGAAAATAAATAATCGAGAGCTGGTATCTGTCCGGAAAGAACTCAGAACGAATACACTGCCACTTGACCTTAGATATAGCCCCAGGTAGTATGCCCAGCCACAGGGAAAGCATCCTAGCAAAATAAACCTTCTAAGAACCATTTTTGAAAATACTTTACACTTCTTTTAAGGGCGAGAATGCCTTCGGTGTGAAGGTTAAGAAAAATGATAAAATACCTCTTTTTCCTTAAAAGAATCTTAAAGAAGAATGCAGCCTGTACCTCTCTGGGCACTTCTGTAGCGAGAGGCAGCAGTCGCGACTGCCCTTTATGCTGCGGCGCCAGGCTCGGAATCATGGCGAATGACCGCCTCCCACAATCGTTGCCATGGATACAAGCTCTGCTCTTGCTCGCATCTCGCATCTCGGATGACAGTTACACCCGACAATGCAAGCGCCGTGCTCTTTACGAGGCATTTTGTATGTATTGTTTACTTCAATCCTCACAATCTTTACACCAAGGAAGGAGGGTTTTACTCTCCCTATATTCCCAGGGAGGGAGTCACACACCCAGTGAGCTTAATTCGTTTCCCGAGGTGCCCTGGCTTTAAGGAACGGAAGCGTGTGATGTGAACCCAGTACTGTCTCTCGCTGCAAGCTGTGGTCTTAGCCACTTCATGTACTTTACTCTGATTTAAAAGAAACTTTTACACTTGGTACTGTTCACACTATTCAGGCCAGAATGCCCAGTCAAGATGACGTCATGCAGGGCTATGGAAAAAGCCAATGCATGTCCCCAGAGTCCACATGTCAAAAAAATTTTCCATACTAAATCTTTTCCGTATTTCCCATCTTAAATATGAATTCTGAGAAGAGAACATTTGCTGAGATGTCAAATGCATTCAGTAGGAACAGCAGTTGTACAAACTGCGTTTTTAAGCCCTAAAACACTAGAAGGAAATGGGCAGAACCGTTTTATGCTCCCCTGCATGGGTCGCTTTTGATTAAATTTCACGGATTCAGTCAATTAACCGTTTTTTTTAACAGGTATAATTTTAACACAGTGATGTTTTATTCATATAGGAAAATCTTCGTTTGTCAAAAGAGTAAGAGATTATTTTGCTGTCCAAAATTCACCTGACAAAAGTCATTGTTTGCATTTTTGCTTTTTGGCATTAATAACATAATGATTTCTACAGTCGTTCCGTATTTTGAGATCTCTTCTGACTCCAGGATTTCATAGAATGAGAAAAGGATTGTTAGGGAAATCGGAAAGTTAAATTAAAAGTTTAATTCCCTGAACAGTCGAAACAATTGTGGGTGAGGAAAAGAAAGAATATTTTCCTCAATAAACGATTCCTTCGAAAAAGGACATACAATTTGTATCATTTGATCCCTAAGCACTTTGTCTTTCGGAAATTATGCATAAAAGGATTTTATTATTTTTCTCTTAATTTCTACGGTTTACAGAGTAAATGGTTTCAGAAAATAATCTTTCTTGCGATTTAAAAGTAAAAAATGGGAGAAATGATGAATAAGAGGGACATGGTGACAGAGCAAGCCTTTGATACCATTATAATCCTCCTTTCTACACTTACTAGTTTTAATCGTTAGCAGTAACACATTCATTTCTATAAATACTAAAGTGTGAGATAGGGACAAAGTGGTTTATGGAAACACATACGCCAGCATAAAGCTAGTGTATTATAGGACTAAGCCTGCTTAATGAAAATAAATAATCGAGAGCTGGTATCTGTCCGGAAAGAACTCAGAACGAATACACTGCCACTTGACCTTATATATAGCCCCAGGTAGTATGCCCAGCCACAGGGAAAGCATCCTAGCAAAATAAACCTTCTAAGAACCATTTTTGAAAATACTTTACACTTCTTTTAAGGGCGAGAATGCCTTCGGTGTGAAGGTTAAGAAAAATGATAAAATACCTCTTTTTCCTTAAAAGAATCTTAAAGAAGAATGCAGCCTGTACCTCTCTGGGCACTTCTGTAGCGAGAGGCAGCAGTCGCGACTGCCCTTTATGCTGCGGCGCCAGGCTCGGAATCATGGCGAATGACCGCCTCCCACAATCGTTGCCATGGATACAAGCTCTGCTCTTGCTCGCATCTCGCATCTCGGATGACAGTTACACCCGACAATGCAAGCGCCGTGCTCTTTACGAGGCATTTTGTATGTATTGTTTACTTCAATCCTCACAATCTTTACACCAAGGAAGGAGGGTTTTACTCTCCCTATATTCCCAGGGAGGGAGTCACACACCCAGTGAGCTTAATTCGTTTCCCGAGGTGCCCTGGCTTTAAGGAACGGAAGCGTGTGATGTGAACCCAGTACTGTCTCTCGCTGCAAGCTGTGGTCTTAGCCACTTCATGTACTTTACTCTGATTTAAAAGAAACTTTTACACTTGGTACTGTTCACACTATTCAGGCCAGAATGCCCAGTCAAGATGACGTCATGCAGGGCTATGGAAAAAGCCAATGCATGTCCCCAGAGTCCACATGTCAAAAAAATTTTCCATACTAAATCTTTTCCGTATTTCCCATCTTAAATATGAATTCTGAGAAGAGAACATTTGCTGAGATGTCAAATGCATTCAGTAGGAACAGCAGTTGTACAAACTGCGTTTTTAAGCCCTAAAACACTAGAAGGAAATGGGCAGAACCGTTTTATGCTCCCCTGCATGGGTCGCTTTTGATTAAATTTCACGGATTCAGTCAATTAACCGTTTTTTTTAACAGGTATAATTTTAACACAGTGATGTTTTATTCATATAGGAAAATCTTCGTTTGTCAAAAGAGTAAGAGATTATTTTGCTGTCCAAAATTCACCTGACAAAAGTCATTGTTTGCATTTTTGCTTTTTGGCATTAATAACATAATGATTTCTACAGTCGTTCCGTATTTTGAGATCTCTTCTGACTCCAGGATTTCATAGAATGAGAAAAGGATTGTTAGGGAAATCGGAAAGTTAAATTAAAAGTTTAATTCCCTGAACAGTCGAAACAATTGTGGGTGAGGAAAAGAAAGAATATTTTCCTCAATAAACGATTCCTTCGAAAAAGGACATACAATTTGTATCATTTGATCCCTAAGCACTTTGTCTTTCGGAAATTATGCATAAAAGGATTTTATTATTTTTCTCTTAATTTCTACGGTTTACAGAGTAAATGGTTTCAGAAAATAATCTTTCTTGCGATTTAAAAGTAAAAAATGGGAGAAATGATGAATAAGAGGGACATGGTGACAGAGCAAGCCTTTGATACCATTATAATCCTCCTTTCTACACTTACTAGTTTTAATCGTTAGCAGTAACACATTCATTTCTATAAATACTAAAGTGTGAGATAGGGACAAAGTGGTTTATGGAAACACATACGCCAGCATAAAGCTAGTGTATTATAGGACTAAGCCTGCTTAATGAAAATAAATAATCGAGAGCTGGTATCTGTCCGGAAAGAACTCAGAACGAATACACTGCCACTTGACCTTAGATATAGCCCCAGGTAGTATGCCCAGCCACAGGGAAAGCATCCTAGCAAAATAAACCTTCTAAGAACCATTTTTGAAAATACTTTACACTTCTTTTAAGGGCGAGAATGCCTTCGGTGTGAAGGTTAAGAAAAATGATAAAATACCTCTTTTTCCTTAAAAGAATCTTAAAGAAGAATGCAGCCTGTACCTCTCTGGGCACTTCTGTAGCGAGAGGCAGCAGTCGCGACTGCCCTTTATGCTGCGGCGCCAGGCTCGGAATCATGGCGAATGACCGCCTCCCACAATCGTTGCCATGGATACAAGCTCTGCTCTTGCTCGCATCTCGCATCTCGGATGACAGTTACACCCGACAATGCAAGCGCCGTGCTCTTTACGAGGCATTTTGTATGTATTGTTTACTTCAATCCTCACAATCTTTACACCAAGGAAGGAGGGTTTTACTCTCCCTATATTCCCAGGGAGGGAGTCACACACCCAGTGAGCTTAATTCGTTTCCCGAGGTGCCCTGGCTTTAAGGAACGGAAGCGTGTGATGTGAACCCAGTACTGTCTCTCGCTGCAAGCTGTGGTCTTAGCCACTTCATGTACTTTACTCTGATTTAAAAGAAACTTTTACACTTGGTACTGTTCACACTATTCAGGCCAGAAAGCCCAGTCAAGATGACGTCATGCAGGGCTATGGAAAAAGCCAATGCATGTCCCCAGAGTCCACATGTCAAAAAAATTTTCCATACTAAATCTTTTCCGTATTTCCCATCTTAAATATGAATTCTGAGAAGAGAACATTTGCTGAGATGTCAAATGCATTCAGTAGGAACAGCAGTTGTACAAACTGCGTTTTTAAGCCCTAAAACACTAGAAGGAAATGGGCAGAACCGTTTTATGCTCCCCTGCATGGGTCGCTTTTGATTAAATTTCACGGATTCAGTCAATTAACCGTTTTTTTTAACAGGTATAATTTTAACACAGTGATGTTTTATTCATATAGGAAAATCTTCGTTTGTCAAAAGAGTAAGAGATTATTTTGCTGTCCAAAATTCACCTGACAAAAGTCATTGTTTACATTTTTGCTTTTTGGCATTAATAACATAATGATTTCTACAGTCGTTCCGTATTTTGAGATCTCTTCTGACTCCAGGATTTCATAGAATGAGAAAAGGATTGTTAGGGAAATCGGAAAGTTAAATTAAAAGTTTAATTCCCTGAACAGTCGAAACAATTGTGGGTGAGGAAAAGAAAGAATATTTTCCTCAATAAACGATTCCTTCGAAAAAGGACATACAATTTGTATCATTTGATCCCTAAGCACTTTGTCTTTCGGAAATTATGCATAAAAGGGTTTTATTATTTTTCTCTTAATTTCTACGGTTTACAGAGTAAATGGTTTCAGAAAATAATCTTTCTTGCGATTTAAAAGTAAAAAATGGGAGAAATGATGAATAAGAGGGACATGGTGACAGAGCAAGCCTTTGATAGCATTATAATCCTCCTTTCTACACTTACTAGTTTTAATCGTTAGCAGTAACACATTCATTTCTATAAATACTAAAGTGTGAGATAGGGACAAAGTGGTTTATGGAAACACATACGCCAGCATAAAGCTAGTGTATTATAGGACTAAGCCTGCTTAATGAAAATAAATAATCGAGAGCTGGTATCTGTCCGGAAAGAACTCAGAACGAATACACTGCCACTTGACCTTATATATAGCCCCAGGTAGTATGCCCAGCCACAGGGAAAGCATCCTAGCAAAATAAACCTTCTAAGAACCATTTTTGAAAATACTTTACACTTCTTTTAAGGGCGAGAATGCCTTCGGTGTGAAGGTTAAGAAAAATGATAAAATACCTCTTTTTCCTTAAAAGAATCTTAAAGAAGAATGCAGCCTGTACCTCTCTGGGCACTTCTGTAGCGAGAGGCAGCAGTCGCGACTGCCCTTTATGCTGCGGCGCCAGGCTCGGAATCATGGCGAATGACCGCCTCCCACAATCGTTGCCATGGATACAAGCTCTGCTCTTGCTCGCATCTCGGATGACAGTTACACCCGACAATGCAAGCGCCGTGCTCTTTACGAGGCATTTTGTATGTATTGTTTACTTCAATCCTCACAATCTTTACACCAAGGAAGGAGGGTTTTACTCTCCCTATATTCCCAGGGAGGGAGTCACACACCCAGTGAGCTTAATTCGTTTCCCGAGGTGCCCTGGCTTTAAGGAACGGAAGCGTGTGATGTGAACCCAGTACTGTCTCTCGCTGCAAGCTGTGGTCTTAGCCACTTCATGAACTTTACTCTGATTTAAAAGAAACTTTTACACTTGGTACTGTTCACACTATTCAGGCCAGAATGCCCAGTCAAGATGACGTCATGCAGGGCTATGGAAAAAGCCAATGCATGTCCCCAGAGTCCACATGTCAAAAAAATTTTCCATACTAAATCTTTTCCGTATTTCCCATCTTAAATATGAATTCTGAGAAGAGAACATTTGCTGAGATGTCAAATGCATTCAGTAGGAACAGCAGTTGTACAAACTGCGTTTTTAAGCCCTAAAACACTAGAAGGAAATGGGCAGAACCGTTTTATGCTCCCCTGCATGGGTCGCTTTTGATTAAATTTCACGGATTCAGTCAATTAACCGTTTTTTTTAACAGGTATAATTTTAACACAGTGATGTTTTATTCATATAGGAAAATCTTCGTTTGTCAAAAGAGTAAGAGATTATTTTGCTGTCCAAAATTCACCTGACAAAAGTCATTGTTTGCATTTTTGCTTTTTGGCATTAATAACATAATGATTTCTACAGTCGTTCCGTATTTTGAGATCTCTTCTGACTCCAGGATTTCATAGAATGAGAAAAGGATTGTTAGGGAAATCGGAAAGTTAAATTAAAAGTTTAATTCCCTGAACAGTCGAAACAATTGTGGGTGAGGAAAAGAAAGAATATTTTCCTCAATAAACGATTCCTTCGAAAAAGGACATACAATTTGTATCATTTGATCCCTAAGCACTTTGTCTTTCGGAAATTATGCATAAAAGGGTTTTATTATTTTTCTCTTAATTTCTACGGTTTACAGAGTAAATGGTTTCAGAAAATAATCTTTCTTGCGATTTAAAAGTAAAAAATGGGAGAAATGATGAATAAGAGGGACATGGTGACAGAGCAAGCCTTTGATACCATTATAATCCTCCTTTCTACACTTACTAGTTTTAATCGTTAGCAGTAACACATTCATTTCTATAAATACTAAAGTGTGAGATAGGGACAAAGTGGTTTATGGAAACACATACGCCAGCATAAAGCTAGTGTATTATAGGACTAAGCCTGCTTAATGAAAATAAATAATCGAGAGCTGGTATCTGTCCGGAAAGAACTCAGAACGAATACACTGCCACTTGACCTTATATATAGCCCCAGGTAGTATGCCCAGCCACAGGGAAAGCATCCTAGCAAAATAAACCTTCTAAGAACCATTTTTGAAAATACTTTACACTTCTTTTAAGGGCGAGAATGCCTTCGGTGTGAAGGTTAAGAAAAATGATAAAATACCTCTTTTTCCTTAAAAGAATCTTAAAGAAGAATGCAGCCTGTACCTCTCTGGGCACTTCTGTAGCGAGAGGCAGCAGTCGCGACTGCCCTTTATGCTGCGGCGCCAGGCTCGGAATCATGGCGAATGACCGCCTCCCACAATCGTTGCCATGGATACAAGCTCTGCTCTTGCTCGCATCTCGGATGACAGTTACACCCGACAATGCAAGCGCCGTGCTCTTTACGAGGCATTTTGTATGTATTGTTTACTTCAATCCTCACAATCTTTACACCAAGGAAGGAGGGTTTTACTCTCCCTATATTCCCAGGGAGGGAGTCACACACCCAGTGAGCTTAATTCGTTTCCCGAGGTGCCCTGGCTTTAAGGAACGGAAGCGTGTGATGTGAACCCAGTACTGTCTCTCGCTGCAAGCTGTGGTCTTAGCCACTTCATGTACTTTACTCTGATTTAAAAGAAACTTTTACACTTGGTACTGTTCACACTATTCAGGCCAGAATGCCCAGTCAAGATGACGTCATGCAGGGCTATGGAAAAAGCCAATGCATGTCCCCAGAGTCCACATGTCAAAAAAATTTTCCATACTAAATCTTTTCCGTATTTCCCATCTTAAATATGAATTCTGAGAAGAGAACATTTGCTGAGATGTCAAATGCATTCAGTAGGAACAGCAGTTGTACAAACTGCGTTTTTAAGCCCTAAAACACTAGAAGGAAATGGGCAGAACCGTTTTATGCTCCCCTGCATGGGTCGCTTTTGATTAAATTTCACGGATTCAGTCAATTAACCGTTTTTTTTAACAGGTATAATTTTAACACAGTGATGTTTTATTCATATAGGAAAATCTTCGTTTGTCAAAAGAGTAAGAGATTATTTTGCTGTCCAAAATTCACCTGACAAAAGTCATTGTTTACATTTTTGCTTTTTGGCATTAATAACATAATGATTTCTACAGTCGTTCCGTATTTTGAGATCTCTTCTGACTCCAGGATTTCATAGAATGAGAAAAGGATTGTTAGGGAAATCGGAAAGTTAAATTAAAAGTTTAATTCCCTGAACAGTCGAAACAATTGTGGGTGAGGAAAAGAAAGAATATTTTCCTCAATAAACGATTCCTTCGAAAAAGGACATACAATTTGTATCATTTGATCCCTAAGCACTTTGTCTTTCGGAAATTATGCATAAAAGGGTTTTATTATTTTTCTCTTAATTTCTACGGTTTACAGAGTAAATGGTTTCAGAAAATAATCTTTCTTGCGATTTAAAAGTAAAAAATGGGAGAAATGATGAATAAGAGGGACATGGTGACAGAGCAAGCCTTTGATACCATTATAATCCTCCTTTCTACACTTACTAGTTTTAATCGTTAGCAGTAACACATTCATTTCTATAAATACTAAAGTGTGAGATAGGGACAAAGTGGTTTATGGAAACACATACGCCAGCATAAAGCTAGTGTATTATAGGACTAAGCCTGCTTAATGAAAATAAATAATCGAGAGCTGGTATCTGTCCGGAAAGAACTCAGAACGAATACACTGCCACTTGACCTTATATATAGCCCCAGGTAGTATGCCCAGCCACAGGGAAAGCATCCTAGCAAAATAAACCTTCTAAGAACCATTTTTGAAAATACTTTACACTTCTTTTAAGGGCGAGAATGCCTTCGGTGTGAAGGTTAAGAAAAATGATAAAATACCTCTTTTTCCTTAAAAGAATCTTAAAGAAGAATGCAGCCTGTACCTCTCTGGGCACTTCTGTAGCGAGAGGCAGCAGTCGCGACTGCCCTTTATGCTGCGGCGCCAGGCTCGGAATCATGGCGAATGACCGCCTCCCACAATCGTTGCCATGGATACAAGCTCTGCTCTTGCTCGCATCTCGCATCTCGGATGACAGTTACACCCGACAATGCAAGCGCCGTGCTCTTTACGAGGCATTTTGTATGTATTGTTTACTTCAATCCTCACAATCTTTACACCAAGGAAGGAGGGTTTTACTCTCCCTATATTCCCAGGGAGGGAGTCACACACCCAGTGAGCTTAATTCGTTTCCCGAGGTGCCCTGGCTTTAAGGAACGGAAGCGTGTGATGTGAACCCAGTACTGTCTCTCGCTGCAAGCTGTGGTCTTAGCCACTTCATGTACTTTACTCTGATTTAAAAGAAACTTTTACACTTGGTACTGTTCACACTATTCAGGCCAGAAAGCCCAGTCAAGATGACGTCATGCAGGGCTATGGAAAAAGCCAATGCATGTCCCCAGAGTCCACATGTCAAAAAAATTTTCCATACTAAATCTTTTCCGTATTTCCCATCTTAAATATGAATTCTGAGAAGAGAACATTTGCTGAGATGTCAAATGCATTCAGTAGGAACAGCAGTTGTACAAACTGCGTTTTTAAGCCCTAAAACACTAGAAGGAAATGGGCAGAACCGTTTTATGCTCCCCTGCATGGGTCGCTTTTGATTAAATTTCACGGATTCAGTCAATTAACCGTTTTTTTTAACAGGTATAATTTTAACACAGTGATGTTTTATTCATATAGGAAAATCTTCGTTTGTCAAAAGAGTAAGAGATTATTTTGCTGTCCAAAATTCACCTGACAAAAGTCATTGTTTACATTTTTGCTTTTTGGCATTAATAACATAATGATTTCTACAGTCGTTCCGTATTTTGAGATCTCTTCTGACTCCAGGATTTCATAGAATGAGAAAAGGATTGTTAGGGAAATCGGAAAGTTAAATTAAAAGTTTAATTCCCTGAACAGTCGAAACAATTGTGGGTGAGGAAAAGAAAGAATATTTTCCTCAATAAACGATTCCTTCGAAAAAGGACATACAATTTGTATCATTTGATCCCTAAGCACTTTGTCTTTCGGAAATTATGCATAAAAGGGTTTTATTATTTTTCTCTTAATTTCTACGGTTTACAGAGTAAATGGTTTCAGAAAATAATCTTTCTTGCGATTTAAAAGTAAAAAATGGGAGAAATGATGAATAAGAGGGACATGGTGACAGAGCAAGCCTTTGATAGCATTATAATCCTCCTTTCTACACTTACTAGTTTTAATCGTTAGCAGTAACACATTCATTTCTATAAATACTAAAGTGTGAGATAGGGACAAAGTGGTTTATGGAAACACATACGCCAGCATAAAGCTAGTGTATTATAGGACTAAGCCTGCTTAATGAAAATAAATAATCGAGAGCTGGTATCTGTCCGGAAAGAACTCAGAACGAATACACTGCCACTTGACCTTATATATAGCCCCAGGTAGTATGCCCAGCCACAGGGAAAGCATCCTAGCAAAATAAACCTTCTAAGAACCATTTTTGAAAATACTTTACACTTCTTTTAAGGGCGAGAATGCCTTCGGTGTGAAGGTTAAGAAAAATGATAAAATACCTCTTTTTCCTTAAAAGAATCTTAAAGAAGAATGCAGCCTGTACCTCTCTGGGCACTTCTGTAGCGAGAGGCAGCAGTCGCGACTGCCCTTTATGCTGCGGCGCCAGGCTCGGAATCATGGCGAATGACCGCCTCCCACAATCGTTGCCATGGATACAAGCTCTGCTCTTGCTCGCATCTCGGATGACAGTTACACCCGACAATGCAAGCGCCGTGCTCTTTACGAGGCATTTTGTATGTATTGTTTACTTCAATCCTCACAATCTTTACACCAAGGAAGGAGGGTTTTACTCTCCCTATATTCCCAGGGAGGGAGTCACACACCCAGTGAGCTTAATTCGTTTCCCGAGGTGCCCTGGCTTTAAGGAACGGAAGCGTGTGATGTGAACCCAGTACTGTCTCTCGCTGCAAGCTGTGGTCTTAGCCACTTCATGAACTTTACTCTGATTTAAAAGAAACTTTTACACTTGGTACTGTTCACACTATTCAGGCCAGAATGCCCAGTCAAGATGACGTCATGCAGGGCTATGGAAAAAGCCAATGCATGTCCCCAGAGTCCACATGTCAAAAAAATTTTCCATACTAAATCTTTTCCGTATTTCCCATCTTAAATATGAATTCTGAGAAGAGAACATTTGCTGAGATGTCAAATGCATTCAGTAGGAACAGCAGTTGTACAAACTGCGTTTTTAAGCCCTAAAACACTAGAAGGAAATGGGCAGAACCGTTTTATGCTCCCCTGCATGGGTCGCTTTTGATTAAATTTCACGGATTCAGTCAATTAACCGTTTTTTTTAACAGGTATAATTTTAACACAGTGATGTTTTATTCATATAGGAAAATCTTCGTTTGTCAAAAGAGTAAGAGATTATTTTGCTGTCCAAAATTCACCTGACAAAAGTCATTGTTTGCATTTTTGCTTTTTGGCATTAATAACATAATGATTTCTACAGTCGTTCCGTATTTTGAGATCTCTTCTGACTCCAGGATTTCATAGAATGAGAAAAGGATTGTTAGGGAAATCGGAAAGTTAAATTAAAAGTTTAATTCCCTGAACAGTCGAAACAATTGTGGGTGAGGAAAAGAAAGAATATTTTCCTCAATAAACGATTCCTTCGAAAAAGGACATACAATTTGTATCATTTGATCCCTAAGCACTTTGTCTTTCGGAAATTATGCATAAAAGGGTTTTATTATTTTTCTCTTAATTTCTACGGTTTACAGAGTAAATGGTTTCAGAAAATAATCTTTCTTGCGATTTAAAAGTAAAAAATGGGAGAAATGATGAATAAGAGGGACATGGTGACAGAGCAAGCCTTTGATAGCATTATAATCCTCCTTTCTACACTTACTAGTTTTAATCGTTAGCAGTAACACATTCATTTCTATAAATACTAAAGTGTGAGATAGGGACAAAGTGGTTTATGGAAACACATACGCCAGCATAAAGCTAGTGTATTATAGGACTAAGCCTGCTTAATGAAAATAAATAATCGAGAGCTGGTATCTGTCCGGAAAGAACTCAGAACGAATACACTGCCACTTGACCTTATATATAGCCCCAGGTAGTATGCCCAGCCACAGGGAAAGCATCCTAGCAAAATAAACCTTCTAAGAACCATTTTTGAAAATACTTTACACTTCTTTTAAGGGCGAGAATGCCTTCGGTGTGAAGGTTAAGAAAAATGATAAAATACCTCTTTTTCCTTAAAAGAATCTTAAAGAAGAATGCAGCCTGTACCTCTCTGGGCACTTCTGTAGCGAGAGGCAGCAGTCGCGACTGCCCTTTATGCTGCGGCGCCAGGCTCGGAATCATGGCGAATGACCGCCTCCCACAATCGTTGCCATGGATACAAGCTCTGCTCTTGCTCGCATCTCGGATGACAGTTACACCCGACAATGCAAGCGCCGTGCTCTTTACGAGGCATTTTGTATGTATTGTTTACTTCAATCCTCACAATCTTTACACCAAGGAAGGAGGGTTTTACTCTCCCTATATTCCCAGGGAGGGAGTCACACACCCAGTGAGCTTAATTCGTTTCCCGAGGTGCCCTGGCTTTAAGGAACGGAAGCGTGTGATGTGAACCCAGTACTGTCTCTCGCTGCAAGCTGTGGTCTTAGCCACTTCATGTACTTTACTCTGATTTAAAAGAAACTTTTACACTTGGTACTGTTCACACTATTCAGGCCAGAAAGCCCAGTCAAGATGACGTCATGCAGGGCTATGGAAAAAGCCAATGCATGTCCCCAGAGTCCACATGTCAAAAAAATTTTCCATACTAAATCTTTTCCGTATTTCCCATCTTAAATATGAATTCTGAGAAGATAACATTTGCTGAGATGTCAAATGCATTCAGTAGGAACAGCAGTTGTACAAACTGCGTTTTTACGCCCTAAAACACTAAGAAGAAATCGGGCAAAACCGTTTTATGCTCCCCAGCATGGGTCGCTTTAGATTAAATTTCACGGATTCAGTCAATTAAGCTTTTTTTTTAACAGGTATAATTTTAACACAGTGATGTTTTATTCATATAGGAAAATCTTCGTTTGTCAAAAGAGTAAGAGATTATTTTGCTGTCCAAAATTCACCTGACAAAAGTCATTGTTTGCATTTTTGCTTTTTGGCATTAATAACATAATGATTTCTATTGGCGTCCCGTATGTTGGGATCTCTTCTGACTCCAGGATTTCATAGAATGAGAAAAGGATTGTTAGGGAAATCGGAAAGTTAAATTAAAAGTTTATTCCCTGAACAGTCGAAACAATTGTGGGTGAGGAAAAGAAAGAATATTTTCCCCCATAAACGATTCCTTCGAAAAAGGACATACAATTTGTATCATTTGATCCCTAAGCACTTTGTCTTTCGGAAATTATGCATAAAAGGATTTTATTATTTTTCTCTTAATTTCTACGGTTTACAGAGTAAATGGTTTCAGAAAATAATCTTTCTTGCGATTTAAAAGTAAAAAATGGGAGAAATGATGAATAAGAGGGACATGGTGACAGAGCAAGCCTTTGATCGCATTATAATCCTCCTTTCTACACTTACTAGTTTTAATCGTTAGCAGTAACACATTCATTTCTATAAATACTAAAGTGTGAGATAGGGACAAAGTGGTTTATGGAAACACATACGCCAGCATAAAGCTAGTGTATTATAGGACAAAGCCTGCTTATTGAAAATAAATAATCGAGAGCTGGTATCTGTCCGTAAAGAACTCAGAACGAATACACTGCCACTTGACCTTATATATAGCCCCAGGTAGTATGCCCAGCCACAGGGAAAGCATCCTAGCAAAATAAACCTTCTAAGAACCATTTTTGAAAATACTTTACACTTCTTTTAAGGGCGAGAATGCCTTCGGTGTGAAGGTTAAGAAAAATGATAAAATACCTCTTTTTCCTTAAAAGAATCTTAAAGAAGAATGCAGCCTGTACCTCTCTGGGCACTTCTGTAGCGAGAGGCAGCAGTCGCGACTGCCCTTTATGCTGCGGCGCCAGGCTCGGAATCATGGCGAATGACCGCCTCCCACAATCGTTGCCATGGATACAAGCTCTGCTCTTGCTCGCATCTCGGATGACAGTTACACCCGACAATGCAAGCGCCGTGCTCTTTACGAGGCATTTTGTATGTATTGTTTACTTCAATCCTCACAATCTTTACACCAAGGAAGGAGGGTTTTACTCTCCCTATATTCCCAGGGAGGGAGTCACACACCCAGTGAGCTTAATTCGTTTCCCGAGGTGCCCTGGCTTTAAGGAACGGAAGCGTGTGATGTGAACCCAGTACTGTCTCTCGCTGCAAGCTGTGGTCTTAGCCACTTCATGTACTTTACTCTGATTTAAAAGAAACTTTTACACTTGGTACTGTTCACACTATTCAGGCCAGAAAGCCCAGTCAAGATGACGTCATGCAGGGCTATGGAAAAAGCCAATGCATGTCCCCAGAGTCCACATGTCAAAAAAATTTTCCATACTAAATCTTTTCCGTATTTCCCATCTTAAATATGAATTCAGAGAAGAGAACATTTGCTGAGATGTCAAATGCTTTCAGTAGGAACAGCAGCTGTACAAACTGCGTTTTTACGCCCTAAAACACTAAGAAGAAATCGGGCAAAACCGTTTTATGCTCCCCAGCATGGGTCGCTTTAGATTAAATTTCATGGATTCAGTCAATTAAGCTTTTTTTTTAACAGGTATAATTTTAACACAGTGATGTTTTATTCATATAGGAAAATCTTCGTTTGTCAAAAGAGTAAGAGATTATTTTGCTGTCCAAAATTCACCTGACCAAAGTCATTGTTTGCATTTTTGCTTTTTGGCATTAATAACATAATGATTTCTATTGGCGTCCCGTATGTTGGGATCTCTTCTGACTCCAGGATTTCATAGAATGAGAAAAGGATTGTTAGGGAAATAGGAAAGTTAAATTAAAAGTTTAATTCCCTGAACAGTCGAAACAATTGTGGGTGAGGAAAAGAAAGAATATTTTCCCCCATAAACGATTCCTTCGAAAAAGGACATACAATTTGTATCATTTGATCCCTAAGCACTTTGTCTTTCGGAAATTATGCATAAAAGGATTTTATTATTTTTCTCTTAATTTCTACGGTTTACAGAGTAAATGGTTTCAGAAAATAATCTTTCTTGCGATTTAAAAGTAAAAAATGGGAGAAATGATGAATAAGAGGGACATGGTGACAGAGCAAGCCTTTGATAGCATTATAATCCTCCTTTCTACACTTACTAGTTTTAATCGTTAGCAGTAACACATTCATTTCTATAAATACTAAAGTGTGAGATAGGGACAAAGTGCTTTATGGAAACACATACGCCAGCATAAAGCTAGTGTATTATAGGACTAAGCCTGCTTAATGAAAATAAATAATCGAGAGCTGGTATCTGTCCGGAAAGAACTCAGAACGAATACACTGCCACTTGACCTTATATATAGCCCCAGGTAGTATGCCCAGCCACAGGGAAAGCATCCTAGCAAAATAAACCTTCTAAGAACCATTTTTGAAAATACTTTACACTTCTTTTAAGGGCGAGAATGCCTTCGGTGTGAAGGTTAAGAAAAATGATAAAATACCTCTTTTTCCTTAAAAGAATCTTAAAGAAGAATGCAGCCTGTACCTCTCTGGGCACTTCTGTAGCGAGAGGCAGCAGTCGCGACTGCCCTTTATGCTGCGGCGCCAGCTCGGAATCGTGGCGAATGACCGCCTCCCACAATCGTTGCCATGGATACAAGCTCTGCTCTTGCTCGCATCTCGGATGACAGTTACACCCGACAATGCAAGCGCCGTGCTCTTTACGAGGCATTTTGTATGTATTGTTTACTTCAATCCTCACAATCTTTACACCAAGGAAGGAGGGTTTTACTCTCCCTATATTCCCAGGGAGGGAGTCACACACCCAGTGAGCTTAATTCGTTTCCCGAGGTGCCCTGGCTTTAAGGAACGGAAGCGTGTGATGTGAACCCAGTACTGTCTCTCGCTGCAAGCTGTGGTCTTAGCCACTTCATGTACTTTACTCTGATTTAAAAGAAACTTTTACACTTGGTACTGTTCACACTATTCAGGCCAGAAAGCCCAGTCAAGATGACGTCATGCAGGGCTATGGAAAAAGCCAATGCATGTCCCCAGAGTCCACATGTCAAAAAAATTTTCCATACTAAATCTTTTCCGTATTTCCCATCTTAAATATGAATTCTGAGAAGATAACATTTGCTGAGATGTCAAATGCATTCAGTAGGAACAGCAGTTGTACAAACTGCGTTTTTACGCCCTAAAACACTAAGAAGAAATCGGGCAAAACCGTTTTATGCTCCCCAGCATGGGTCGCTTTAGATTAAATTTCACGGATTCAGTCAATTAAGCTTTTTTTTTAACAGGTATAATTTTAACACAGTGATGTTTTATTCATATAGGAAAATCTTCGTTTGTCAAAAGAGTAAGAGATTATTTTGCTGTCCAAAATTCACCTGACAAAAGTCATTGTTTGCATTTTTGCTTTTTGGCATTAATAACATAATGATTTCTATTGGCGTCCCGTATGTTGGGATCTCTTCTGACTCCAGGATTTCATAGAATGAGAAAAGGATTGTTAGGGAAATCGGAAAGTTAAATTAAAAGTTTAATTCCCTGAACAGTCGAAACAATTGTGGGTGAGGAAAAGAAAGAATATTTTCCCCCATAAACGATTCCTTCGAAAAAGGACATACAATTTGTATCATTTGATCCCTAAGCACTTTGTCTTTCGGAAATTATGCATAAAAGGATTTTATTATTTTTCTCTTAATTTCTACGGTTTACAGAGTAAATGGTTTCAGAAAATAATCTTTCTTGCGATTTAAAAGTAAAAAATGGGAGAAATGATGAATAAGAGGGACATGGTGACAGAGCAAGCCTTTGATCGCATTATAATCCTCCTTTCTACACTTACTAGTTTTAATCGTTAGCAGTAACACATTCATTTCTATAAATACTAAAGTGTGAGATAGGGACAAAGTGGTTTATGGAAACACATACGCCAGCATAAAGCTAGTGTATTATAGGACAAAGCCTGCTTATTGAAAATAAATAATCGAGAGCTGGTATCTGTCCGTAAAGAACTCAGAACGAATACACTGCCACTTGACCTTATATATAGCCCCAGGTAGTATGCCCAGCCACAGGGAAAGCATCCTAGCAAAATAAACCTTCTAAGAACCATTTTTGAAAATACTTTACACTTCTTTTAAGGGCGAGAATGCCTTCGGTGTGAAGGTTAAGAAAAATGATAAAATACCTCTTTTTCCTTAAAAGAATCTTAAAGAAGAATGCAGCCTGTACCTCTCTGGGCACTTCTGTAGCGAGAGGCAGCAGTCGCGACTGCCCTTTATGCTGCGGCGCCAGGCTCGGAATCATGGCGAATGACCGCCTCCCACAATCGTTGCCATGGATACAAGCTCTGCTCTTGCTCGCATCTCGGATGACAGTTACACCCGACAATGCAAGCGCCGTGCTCTTTACGAGGCATTTTGTATGTATTGTTTACTTCAATCCTCACAATCTTTACACCAAGGAAGGAGGGTTTTACTCTCCCTATATTCCCAGGGAGGGAGTCACACACCCAGTGAGCTTAATTCGTTTCCCGAGGTGCCCTGGCTTTAAGGAACGGAAGCGTGTGATGTGAACCCAGTACTGTCTCTCGCTGCAAGCTGTGGTCTTAGCCACTTCATGTACTTTACTCTGATTTAAAAGAAACTTTTACACTTGGTACTGTTCACACTATTCAGGCCAGAAAGCCCAGTCAAGATGACGTCATGCAGGGCTATGGAAAAAGCCAATGCATGTCCCCAGAGTCCACATGTCAAAAAAATTTTCCATACTAAATCTTTTCCGTATTTCCCATCTTAAATATGAATTCTGAGAAGAGAACATTTGCTGAGATGTCAAATGCTTTCAGTAGGAACAGCAGCTGTACAAACTGCGTTTTTACGCCCTAAAACACTAAGAAGAAATCGGGCAAAACCGTTTTATGCTCCCCAGCATGGGTCGCTTTAGATTAAATTTCATGGATTCAGTCAATTAAGCTTTTTTTTTAACAGGTATAATTTTAACACAGTGATGTTTTATTCATATAGGAAAATCTTCGTTTGTCAAAAGAGTAAGAGATTATTTTGCTGTCCAAAATTCACCTGACCAAAGTCATTGTTTGCATTTTTGCTTTTTGGCATTAATAACATAATGATTTCTATTGGCGTCCCGTATGTTGGGATCTCTTCTGACTCCAGGATTTCATAGAATGAGAAAAGGATTGTTAGGGAAATAGGAAAGTTAAATTAAAAGTTTAATTCCCTGAACAGTCGAAACAATTGTGGGTGAGGAAAAGAAAGAATATTTTCCCCCATAAACGATTCCTTCGAAAAAGGACATACAATTTGTATCATTTGATCCCTAAGCACTTTGTCTTTCGGAAATTATGCATAAAAGGATTTTATTATTTTTCTCTTAATTTCTACGGTTTACAGAGTAAATGGTTTCAGAAAATAATCTTTCTTGCGATTTAAAAGTAAAAAATGGGAGAAATGATGAATAAGAGGGACATGGTGACAGAGCAAGCCTTTGATAGCATTATAATCCTCCTTTCTACACTTACTAGTTTTAATCGTTAGCAGTAACACATTCATTTCTATAAATACTAAAGTGTGAGATAGGGACAAAGTGCTTTATGGAAACACATACGCCAGCATAAAGCTAGTGTATTATAGGACTAAGCCTGCTTAATGAAAATAAATAATCGAGAGCTGGTATCTGTCCGGAAAGAACTCAGAACGAATACACTGCCACTTGACCTTATATATAGCCCCAGGTAGTATGCCCAGCCACAGGGAAAGCATCCTAGCAAAATAAACCTTCTAAGAACCATTTTTGAAAATACTTTACACTTCTTTTAAGGGCGAGAATGCCTTCGGTGTGAAGGTTAAGAAAAATGATAAAATACCTCTTTTTCCTTAAAAGAATCTTAAAGAAGAATGCAGCCTGTACCTCTCTGGGCACTTCTGTAGCGAGAGGCAGCAGTCGCGACTGCCCTTTATGCTGCGGCGCCAGCTCGGAATCGTGGCGAATGACCGCCTCCCACAATCGTTGCCATGGATACAAGCTCTGCTCTTGCTCGCATCTCGGATGACAGTTACACCCGACAATGCAAGCGCCGTGCTCTTTACGAGGCATTTTGTATGTATTGTTTACTTCAATCCTCACAATCTTTACACCAAGGAAGGAGGGTTTTACTCTCCCTATATTCCCAGGGAGGGAGTCACACACCCAGTGAGCTTAATTCGTTTCCCGAGGTGCCCTGGCTTTAAGGAACGGAAGCGTGTGATGTGAACCCAGTACTGTCTCTCACTGCAAGCTGTGGTCTTAGCCACTTCATGTACTTTACTCTGATTTAAAAGAAACTTTTACACTTGGTACTGTTCACACTATTCAGGCCAGAAAGCCCAGTCAAGATGACGTCATGCAGGGCTATGGAAAAAGCCAATGCATGTCCCCAGAGTCCACATGTCAAAAAAATTTTCCATACTAAATCTTTTCCGTATTTCCCATCTTAAATATGAATTCTGAGAAGAGAACATTTGCTGAGATGTCAAATGCATTCAGTAGGAACAGCAGTTGTACAAACTGCGTTTTTACGCCCTAGAACACTAAGAAGAAATCGGGCAAAACCGTTTTATGCTCCCCAGCATGGGTCGCTTTAGATTAAATTTCACGGATTCAGTCAATTAAGCTTTTTTTTTAACAGGTATAATTTTAACACAGTGATGTTTTATTCATATAGGAAAATCTTCGTTTGTCAAAAGAGTAAGAGATTATTTTGCTGTCCAAAATTCACCTGACCAAAGTCATTGTTTGCATTTTTGCTTTTTGGCATTAATAACATAATGATTTCTATTGGCGTCCCGTATGTTGGGATCTCTTCTGACTCCAGGATTTCATAGAATGAGAAAAGGATTGTTAGGGAAATCGGAAAGTTAAATTAAAAGTTTAATTCCCTGAACAGTCGAAACAATTGCGGGTGAGGAAAAGAAAGAATATTTTCCCCCATAAACGATTCCTTCGAAAAAGGACATACAATTTGTATCATTTGATCCCTAAGCACTTTGTCTTTCGGAAATTATGCATAAAAGGATTTTATTATTTTTCTCTTAATTTCTACGGTTTACAGAGTAAATGGTTTCAGAAAATAATCTTTCTTGCGATTTAAAAGTAAAAAATGGGAGAAATGATGAATAAGAGGGACATGGTGACAGAGCAAGCCTTTGATCGCATTATAATCCTCCTTTCTACACTTACTAGTTTTAATCGTTAGCAGTAACACATTCATTTCTATAAATACTAAAGTGTGAGATAGGGACAAAGTGGTTTATGGAAACACATACGCCAGCATAAAGCTAGTGTATTATAGGACTAAGCCTGCTTAATGAAAATAAATAATCGAGAGCTGGTATCTGTCCGGAAAGAACTCAGAACGAATACACTGCCACTTGACCTTAGATATAGCCCCAGGTAGTATGCCCAGCCACAGGGAAAGCATCCTAGCAAAATAAACCTTCTAAGAACCATTTTTGAAAATACTTTACACTTCTTTTAAGGGCGAGAATGCCTTCGGTGTGAAGGTTAAGAAAAATGATAAAATACCTCTTTTTCCTTAAAAGAATCTTAAAGAAGAATGCAGCCTGTACCTCTCTGGGCACTTCTGTAGCGAGAGGCAGCAGTCGCGACTGCCCTTTATGCTGCGGCGCCAGGCTCGGAATCATGGCGAATGACCGCCTCCCACAATCGTTGCCATGGATACAAGCTCTGCTCTTGCTCGCATCTCGGATGACAGTTACACCCGACAATGCAAGCGCCGTGCTCTTTACGAGGCATTTTGTATGTATTGTTTACTTCAATCCTCACAATCTTTACACCAAGGAAGGAGGGTTTTACTCTCCCTATATTCCCAGGGAGGGAGTCACACACCCAGTGAGCTTAATTCGTTTCCCGAGGTGCCCTGGCTTTAAGGAACGGAAGCGTGTGATGTGAACCCAGTACTGTCTCTCGCTGCAAGCTGTGGTCTTAGCCACTTCATGTACTTTACTCTGATTTAAAAGAAACTTTTACACTTGGTACTGTTCACACTATTCAGGCCAGAAAGCCCAGTCAAGATGACGTCATGCAGGGCTATGGAAAAAGCCAATGCATGTCCCCAGAGTCCACATGTCAAAAAAATTTTCCATACTAAATCTTTTCCGTATTTCCCATCTTAAATATGAATTCTGAGAAGAGAACATTTGCTGAGATGTCAAATGCATTCAGTAGGAACAGCAGTTGTACAAACTGCGTTTTTACGCCCTAGAACACTAAGAAGAAATCGGGCAAAACCGTTTTATGCTCCCCAGCATGGGTCGCTTTAGATTAAATTTCACGGATTCAGTCAATTAAGCTTTTTTTTTAACAGGTATAATTTTAACACAGTGATGTTTTATTCATATAGGAAAATCTTCGTTTGTCAAAAGAGTAAGAGATTATTTTGCTGTCCAAAATTCACCTGACCAAAGTCATTGTTTGCATTTTTGCTTTTTGGCATTAATAACATAATGATTTCTATTGGCGTCCCGTATGTTGGGATCTCTTCTGACTCCAGGATTTCATAGAATGAGAAAAGGATTGTTAGGGAAATCGGAAAGTTAAATTAAAAGTTTAATTCCCTGAACAGTCGAAACAATTGTGGGTGAGGAAAAGAAAGAATATTTTCCCCCATAAACGATTCCTTCGAAAAAGGACATACAATTTGTATCATTTGATCCCTAAGCACTTTGTCTTTCGGAAATTATGCATAAAAGGATTTTATTATTTTTCTCTTAATTTCTACGGTTTACAGAGTAAATGGTTTCAGAAAATAATCTTTCTTGCGATTTAAAAGTAAAAAATGGGAGAAATGATGAATAAGACGGACATGGTGACAGAGCAAGCCTTTGATCGCATTATAATCCTCCTTTCTACACTTACTAGTTTTAATCGTTAGCAGTAACACATTCATTTCTATAAATACTAAAGTGTGAGATAGGGACAAAGTGGTTTATGGAAACACATACGCCAGCATAAAGCTAGTGTATTATAGGACTAAGCCTGCTTAATGAAAATAAATAATCGAGAGCTGGTATCTGTCCGGAAAGAACTCAGAACGAATACACTGCCACTTGACCTTAGATATAGCCCCAGGTAGTATGCCCAGCCACAGGGAAAGCATCCTAGCAAAATAAACCTTCTAAGAACCATTTTTGAAAATACTTTACACTTCTTTTAAGGGCGAGAATGCCTTCGGTGTGAAGGTTAAGAAAAATGATAAAATACCTCTTTTTCCTTAAAAGAATCTTAAAGAAGAATGCAGCCTGTACCTCTCTGGGCACTTCTGTAGCGAGAGGCAGCAGTCGCGACTGCCCTTTATGCTGCGGCGCCAGGCTCGGAATCATGGCGAATGACCGCCTCCCACAATCGTTGCCATGGATACAAGCTCTGCTCTTGCTCGCATCTCGAATCTCGGATGACAGTTACACCCGACAATGCAAGCGCCGTGCTCTTTACGAGGCATTTTGTATGTATTGTTTACTTCAATCCTCACAATCTTTACACCAAGGAAGGAGGGTTTTACTCTCCCTATATTCCCAGGGAGGGAGTCACACACCCAGTGAGCTTAATTCGTTTCCCGAGGTGCCCTGGCTTTAAGGAACGGAAGCGTGTGATGTGAACCCAGTACTGTCTCTCGCTGCAAGCTGTGGTCTTAGCCACTTCATGTACTTTACTCTGATTTAAAAGAAACTTTTACACTTGGTACTGTTCACACTATTCAGGCCAGAAAGCCCAGTCAAGATGACGTCATGCAGGGCTATGGAAAAAGCCAATGCATGTCCCCAGAGTCCACATGTCAAAAAAATTTTCCATACTAAATCTTTTCCGTATTTCCCATCTTAAATATGAATTCTGAGAAGAGAACATTTGCTGAGATGTCAAATGCATTCAGTAGGAACAGCAGTTGTACAAACTGCGTTTTTACGCCCTAGAACACTAAGAAGAAATCGGGCAAAACCGTTTTATGCTCCCCAGCATGGGTCGCTTTAGATTAAATTTCACGGATTCAGTCAATTAAGCTTTTTTTTTAACAGGTATAATTTTAACACAGTGATGTTTTATTCATATAGGAAAATCTTCGTTTGTCAAAAGAGTAAGAGATTATTTTGCTGTCCAAAATTCACCTGACCAAAGTCATTGTTTGCATTTTTGCTTTTTGGCATTAATAACATAATGATTTCTATTGGCGTCCCATATGTTGGGATCTCTTCTGACTCCAGGATTTCATAGAATGAGAAAAGGATTGTTAGGGAAATCGGAAAGTTAAATTAAAAGTTTAATTCCCTGAACAGTCGAAACAATTGCGGGTGAGGAAAAGAAAGAATATTTTCCCCCATAAACGATTCCTTCGAAAAAGGACATACAATTTGTATCATTTGATCCCTAAGCACTTTGTCTTTCGGAAATTATGCATAAAAGGATTTTATTATTTTTCTCTTAATTTCTACGGTTTACAGAGTAAATGGTTTCAGAAAATAATCTTTCTTGCGATTTAAAAGTAAAAAATGGGAGAAATGATGAATAAGAGGGACATGGTGACAGAGCAAGCCTTTGATCGCATTATAATCCTCCTTTCTACACTTACTAGTTTTAATCGTTAGCAGTAACACATTCATTTCTATAAATACTAAAGTGTGAGATAGGGACAAAGTGGTTTATGGAAACACATACGCCAGCATAAAGCTAGTGTATTATAGGACTAAGCCTGCTTAATGAAAATAAATAATCGAGAGCTGGTATCTGTCCGGAAAGAACTCAGAACGAATACACTGCCACTTGACCTTAGATATAGCCCCAGGTAGTATGCCCAGCCACAGGGAAAGCATCCTAGCAAAATAAACCTTCTAAGAACCATTTTTGAAAATACTTTACACTTCTTTTAAGGGCGAGAATGCCTTCGGTGTGAAGGTTAAGAAAAATGATAAAATACCTCTTTTTCCTTAAAAGAATCTTAAAGAAGAATGCAGCCTGTACCTCTCTGGGCACTTCTGTAGCGAGAGGCAGCAGTCGCGACTGCCCTTTATGCTGCGGCGCCAGGCTCGGAATCGTGGCGAATGACCGCCTCCCACAATCGTTGCCATGGATACAAGCTCTGCTCTTGCTCGCATCTCGGATGACAGTTACACCCGACAATGCAAGCGCCGTGCTCTTTACGAGGCATTTTGTATGTATTGTTTACTTCAATCCTCACAATCTTTACACCAAGGAAGGAGGGTTTTACTCTCCCTATATTCCCAGGGAGGGAGTCACACACCCAGTGAGCTTAATTCGTTTCCCGAGGTGCCCTGGCTTTAAGGAACGGAAGCGTGTGATGTGAACCCAGTACTGTCTCTCGCTGCAAGCTGTGGTCTTAGCCACTTCATGTACTTTACTCTGATTTAAAAGAAACTTTTACACTTGGTACTGTTCACACTATTCAGGCCAGAAAGCCCAGTCAAGATGACGTCATGCAGGGCTATGGAAAAAGCCAATGCATGTCCCCAGAGTCCACATGTCAAAAAAATTTTCCATACTAAATCTTTTCCGTATTTCCCATCTTAAATATGAATTCTGAGAAGAGAACATTTGCTGAGATGTCAAATGCATTCAGTAGGAACAGCAGTTGTACAAACTGCGTTTTTACGCCCTAGAACACTAAGAAGAAATCGGGCAAAACCGTTTTATGCTCCCCAGCATGGGTCGCTTTAGATTAAATTTCACGGATTCAGTCAATTAAGCTTTTTTTTTAACAGGTATAATTTTAACACAGTGATGTTTTATTCATATAGGAAAATCTTCGTTTGTCAAAAGAGTAAGAGATTATTTTGCTGTCCAAAATTCACCTGACCAAAGTCATTGTTTGCATTTTTGCTTTTTGGCATTAATAACATAATGATTTCTATTGGCGTCCCGTATGTTGGGATCTCTTCTGACTCCAGGATTTCATAGAATGAGAAAAGGATTGTTAGGGAAATCGGAAAGTTAAATTAAAAGTTTAATTCCCTGAACAGTCGAAACAATTGTGGGTGAGGAAAAGAAAGAATATTTTCCCCCATAAACGATTCCTTCGAAAAAGGACATACAATTTGTATCATTTGATCCCTAAGCACTTTGTCTTTCGGAAATTATGCATAAAAGGATTTTATTATTTTTCTCTTAATTTCTACGGTTTACAGAGTAAATGGTTTCAGAAAATAATCTTTCTTGCGATTTAAAAGTAAAAAATGGGAGAAATGATGAATAAGAGGGACATGGTGACAGAGCAAGCCTTTGATCGCATTATAATCCTCCTTTCTACACTTACTAGTTTTAATCGTTAGCAGTAACACATTCATTTCTATAAATACTAAAGTGTGAGATAGGGACAAAGTGGTTTATGGAAACACATACGCCAGCATAAAGCTAGTGTATTATAGGACTAAGCCTGCTTAATGAAAATAAATAATCGAGAGCTGGTATCTGTCCGGAAAGAACTCAGAACGAATACACTGCCACTTGACCTTAGATATAGCCCCAGGTAGTATGCCCAGCCACAGGGAAAGCATCCTAGCAAAATAAACCTTCTAAGAACCATTTTTGAAAATACTTTACACTTCTTTTAAGGGCGAGAATGCCTTCGGTGTGAAGGTTAAGAAAAATGATAAAATACCTCTTTTTCCTTAAAAGAATCTTAAAGAAGAATGCAGCCTGTACCTCTCTGGGCACTTCTGTAGCGAGAGGCAGCAGTCGCGACTGCCCTTTATGCTGCGGCGCCAGGCTCGGAATCATGGCGAATGACCGCCTCCCACAATCGTTGCCATGGATACAAGCTCTGCTCTTGCTCGCATCTCGGATGACAGTTACACCCGACAATGCAAGCGCCGTGCTCTTTACGAGGCATTTTGTATGTATTGTTTACTTCAATCCTCACAATCTTTACACCAAGGAAGGAGGGTTTTACTCTCCCTATATTCCCAGGGAGGGAGTCACACACCCAGTGAGCTTAATTCGTTTCCCGAGGTGCCCTGGCTTTAAGGAACGGAAGCGTGTGATGTGAACCCAGTACTGTCTCTCGCTGCAAGCTGTGGTCTTAGCCACTTCATGTACTTTACTCTGATTTAAAAGAAACTTTTACACTTGGTACTGTTCACACTATTCAGGCCAGAAAGCCCAGTCAAGATGACGTCATGCAGGGCTATGGAAAAAGCCAATGCATGTCCCCAGAGTCCACATGTCAAAAAAATTTTCCATACTAAATCTTTTCCGTATTTCCCATCTTAAATATGAATTCTGAGAAGAGAACATTTGCTGAGATGTCAAATGCATTCAGTAGGAACAGCAGTTGTACAAACTGCGTTTTTACGCCCTAGAACACTAAGAAGAAATCGGGCAAAACCGTTTTATGCTCCCCAGCATGGGTCGCTTTAGATTAAATTTCACGGATTCAGTCAATTAAGCTTTTTTTTTAACAGGTATAATTTTAACACAGTGATGTTTTATTCATATAGGAAAATCTTCGTTTGTCAAAAGAGTAAGAGATTATTTTGCTGTCCAAAATTCACCTGACCAAAGTCATTGTTTGCATTTTTGCTTTTTGGCATTAATAACATAATGATTTCTATTGGCGTCCCGTATGTTGGGATCTCTTCTGACTCCAGGATTTCATAGAATGAGAAAAGGATTGTTAGGGAAATCGGAAAGTTAAATTAAAAGTTTAATTCCCTGAACAGTCGAAACAATTGCGGGTGAGGAAAAGAAAGAATATTTTCCCCCATAAACGATTCCTTCGAAAAAGGACATACAATTTGTATCATTTGATCCCTAAGCACTTTGTCTTTCGGAAATTATGCATAAAAGGATTTTATTATTTTTCTCTTAATTTCTACGGTTTACAGAGTAAATGGTTTCAGAAAATAATCTTTCTTGCGATTTAAAAGTAAAAAATGGGAGAAATGATGAATAAGAGGGACATGGTGACAGAGCAAGCCTTTGATCGCATTATAATCCTCCTTTCTACACTTACTAGTTTTAATCGTTAGCAGTAACACATTCATTTCTATAAATACTAAAGTGTGAGATAGGGACAAAGTGGTTTATGGAAACACATACGCCAGCATAAAGCTAGTGTATTATAGGACTAAGCCTGCTTAATGAAAATAAATAATCGAGAGCTGGTATCTGTCCGGAAAGAACTCAGAACGAATACACTGCCACTTGACCTTAGATATAGCCCCAGGTAGTATGCCCAGCCACAGGGAAAGCATCCTAGCAAAATAAACCTTCTAAGAACCATTTTTGAAAATACTTTACACTTCTTTTAAGGGCGAGAATGCCTTCGGTGTGAAGGTTAAGAAAAATGATAAAATACCTCTTTTTCCTTAAAAGAATCTTAAAGAAGAATGCAGCCTGTACCTCTCTGGGCACTTCTGTAGCGAGAGGCAGCAGTCGCGACTGCCCTTTATGCTGCGGCGCCAGGCTCGGAATCATGGCGAATGACCGCCTCCCACAATCGTTGCCATGGATACAAGCTCTGCTCTTGCTCGCATCTCGAATCTCGGATGACAGTTACACCCGACAATGCAAGCGCCGTGCTCTTTACGAGGCATTTTGTATGTATTGTTTACTTCAATCCTCACAATCTTTACACCAAGGAAGGAGGGTTTTACTCTCCCTATATTCCCAGGGAGGGAGTCACACACCCAGTGAGCTTAATTCGTTTCCCGAGGTGCCCTGGCTTTAAGGAACGGAAGCGTGTGATGTGAACCCAGTACTGTCTCTCGCTGCAAGCTGTGGTCTTAGCCACTTCATGTACTTTACTCTGATTTAAAAGAAACTTTTACACTTGGTACTGTTCACACTATTCAGGCCAGAAAGCCCAGTCAAGATGACGTCATGCAGGGCTATGGAAAAAGCCAATGCATGTCCCCAGAGTCCACATGTCAAAAAAATTTTCCATACTAAATCTTTTCCGTATTTCCCATCTTAAATATGAATTCTGAGAAGAGAACATTTGCTGAGATGTCAAATGCATTCAGTAGGAACAGCAGTTGTACAAACTGCGTTTTTACGCCCTAGAACACTAAGAAGAAATCGGGCAAAACCGTTTTATGCTCCCCAGCATGGGTCGCTTTAGATTAAATTTCACGGATTCAGTCAATTAAGCTTTTTTTTTAACAGGTATAATTTTAACACAGTGATGTTTTATTCATATAGGAAAATCTTCGTTTGTCAAAAGAGTAAGAGATTATTTTGCTGTCCAAAATTCACCTGACCAAAGTCATTGTTTGCATTTTTGCTTTTTGGCATTAATAACATAATGATTTCTATTGGCGTCCCGTATGTTGGGATCTCTTCTGACTCCAGGATTTCATAGAATGAGAAAAGGATTGTTAGGGAAATCGGAAAGTTAAATTAAAAGTTTAATTCCCTGAACAGTCGAAACAATTGTGGGTGAGGAAAAGAAAGAATATTTTCCCCCATAAACGATTCCTTCGATAAAGGACATACAATTTGTATCATTTGATCCCTAAGCACTTTGTCTTTTGGAAATTATGCATAAAAGGATTTTATTATTTTTCTCTTAATTTCTACGGTTTACAGAGTAAATGGTTTCAGAAAATAATCTTTCTTGCGATTTAAAAGTAAAAAATGGGAGAAATGATGAATAAGAGGGACATGGTGACAGAGCAAGCCTTTGATCGCATTATAATCCTCCTTTCTACACTTACTAGTTTTAATCGTTAGCAGTAACACATTCATTTCTATAAATACTAAAGTGTGAGATAGGGACAAAGTGGTTTATGGAAACACATACGCCAGCATAAAGCTAGTGTATTATAGGACTAAGCCTGCTTAATGAAAATAAATAATCGAGAGCTGGTATCTGTCCGGAAAGAACTCAGAACGAATACACTGCCACTTGACCTTAGATATAGCCCCAGGTAGTATGCCCAGCCACAGGGAAAGCATCCTAGCAAAATAAACCTTCTAAGAACCATTTTTGAAAATACTTTACACTTCTTTTAAGGGCGAGAATGCCTTCGGTGTGAAGGTTAAGAAAAATGATAAAATACCTCTTTTTCCTTAAAAGAATCTTAAAGAAGAATGCAGCCTGTACCTCTCTGGGCACTTCTGTAGCGAGAGGCAGCAGTCGCGACTGCCCTTTATGCTGCGGCGCCAGGCTCGGAATCATGGCGAATGACCGCCTCCCACAATCGTTGCCATGGATACAAGCTCTGCTCTTGCTCGCATCTCGGATGACAGTTACACCCGACAATGCAAGCGCCGTGCTCTTTACGAGGCATTTTGTATGTATTGTTTACTTCAATCCTCACAATCTTTACACCAAGGAAGGAGGGTTTTACTCTCCCTATATTCCCAGGGAGGGAGTCACACACCCAGTGAGCTTAATTCGTTTCCCGAGGTGCCCTGGCTTTAAGGAACGGAAGCGTGTGATGTGAACCCAGTACTGTCTCTCGCTGCAAGCTGTGGTCTTAGCCACTTCATGTACTTTACTCTGATTTAAAAGAAACTTTTACACTTGGTACTGTTCACACTATTCAGGCCAGAAAGCCCAGTCAAGATGACGTCATGCAGGGCTATGGAAAAAGCCAATGCATGTCCCCAGAGTCCACATGTCAAAAAAATTTTCCATACTAAATCTTTTCCGTATTTCCCATCTTAAATATGAATTCTGAGAAGAGAACATTTGCTGAGATGTCAAATGCATTCAGTAGGAACAGCAGTTGTACAAACTGCGTTTTTACGCCCTAGAACACTAAGAAGAAATCGGGCAAAACCGTTTTATGCTCCCCAGCATGGGTCGCTTTAGATTAAATTTCACGGATTCAGTCAATTAAGCTTTTTTTTTAACAGGTATAATTTTAACACAGTGATGTTTTATTCATATAGGAAAATCTTCGTTTGTCAAAAGAGTAAGAGATTATTTTGCTGTCCAAAATTCACCTGACCAAAGTCATTGTTTGCATTTTTGCTTTTTGGCATTAATAACATAATGATTTCTATTGGCGTCCCGTATGTTGGGATCTCTTCTGACTCCAGGATTTCATAGAATGAGAAAAGGATTGTTAGGGAAATCGGAAAGTTAAATTAAAAGTTTAATTCCCTGAACAGTCGAAACAATTGCGGGTGAGGAAAAGAAAGAATATTTTCCCCCATAAACGATTCCTTCGAAAAAGGACATACAATTTGTATCATTTGATCCCTAAGCACTTTGTCTTTCGGAAATTATGCATAAAAGGATTTTATTATTTTTCTCTTAATTTCTACGGTTTACAGAGTAAATGGTTTCAGAAAATAATCTTTCTTGCGATTTAAAAGTAAAAAATGGGAGAAATGATGAATAAGAGGGACATGGTGACAGAGCAAGCCTTTGATCGCATTATAATCCTCCTTTCTACACTTACTAGTTTTAATCGTTAGCAGTAACACATTCATTTCTATAAATACTAAAGTGTGAGATAGGGACAAAGTGGTTTATGGAAACACATACGCCAGCATAAAGCTAGTGTATTATAGGACTAAGCCTGCTTAATGAAAATAAATAATCGAGAGCTGGTATCTGTCCGGAAAGAACTCAGAACGAATACACTGCCACTTGACCTTAGATATAGCCCCAGGTAGTATGCCCAGCCACAGGGAAAGCATCCTAGCAAAATAAACCTTCTAAGAACCATTTTTGAAAATACTTTACACTTCTTTTAAGGGCGAGAATGCCTTCGGTGTGAAGGTTAAGAAAAATGATAAAATACCTCTTTTTCCTTAAAAGAATCTTAAAGAAGAATGCAGCCTGTACCTCTCTGGGCACTTCTGTAGCGAGAGGCAGCAGTCGCGACTGCCCTTTATGCTGCGGCGCCAGGCTCGGAATCGTGGCGAATGACCGCCTCCCACAATCGTTGCCATGGATACAAGCTCTGCTCTTGCTCGCATCTCGGATGACAGTTACACCCGACAATGCAAGCGCCGTGCTCTTTACGAGGCATTTTGTATGTATTGTTTACTTCAATCCTCACAATCTTTACACCAAGGAAGGAGGGTTTTACTCTCCCTATATTCCCAGGGAGGGAGTCACACACCCAGTGAGCTTAATTCGTTTCCCGAGGTGCCCTGGCTTTAAGGAACGGAAGCGTGTGATGTGAACCCAGTACTGTCTCTCGCTGCAAGCTGTGGTCTTAGCCACTTCATGTACTTTACTCTGATTTAAAAGAAACTTTTACACTTGGTACTGTTCACACTATTCAGGCCAGAAAGCCCAGTCAAGATGACGTCATGCAGGGCTATGGAAAAAGCCAATGCATGTCCCCAGAGTCCACATGTCAAAAAAATTTTCCATACTAAATCTTTTCCGTATTTCCCATCTTAAATATGAATTCTGAGAAGAGAACATTTGCTGAGATGTCAAATGCATTCAGTAGGAACAGCAGTTGTACAAACTGCGTTTTTACGCCCTAGAACACTAAGAAGAAATCGGGCAAAACCGTTTTATGCTCCCCAGCATGGGTCGCTTTAGATTAAATTTCACGGATTCAGTCAATTAAGCTTTTTTTTTAACAGGTATAATTTTAACACAGTGATGTTTTATTCATATAGGAAAATCTTCGTTTGTCAAAAGAGTAAGAGATTATTTTGCTGTCCAAAATTCACCTGACCAAAGTCATTGTTTGCATTTTTGCTTTTTGGCATTAATAACATAATGATTTCTATTGGCGTCCCGTATGTTGGGATCTCTTCTGACTCCAGGATTTCATAGAATGAGAAAAGGATTGTTAGGGAAATCGGAAAGTTAAATTAAAAGTTTAATTCCCTGAACAGTCGAAACAATTGTGGGTGAGGAAAAGAAAGAATATTTTCCCCCATAAACGATTCCTTCGAAAAAGGACATACAATTTGTATCATTTGATCCCTAAGCACTTTGTCTTTCGGAAATTATGCATAAAAGGATTTTATTATTTTTCTCTTAATTTCTACGGTTTACAGAGTAAATGGTTTCAGAAAATAATCTTTCTTGCGATTTAAAAGTAAAAAATGGGAGAAATGATGAATAAGAGGGACATGGTGACAGAGCAAGCCTTTGATCGCATTATAATCCTCCTTTCTACACTTACTAGTTTTAATCGTTAGCAGTAACACATTCATTTCTATAAATACTAAAGTGTGAGATAGGGACAAAGTGGTTTATGGAAACACATACGCCAGCATAAAGCTAGTGTATTATAGGACTAAGCCTGCTTAATGAAAATAAATAATCGAGAGCTGGTATCTGTCCGGAAAGAACTCAGAACGAATACACTGCCACTTGACCTTAGATATAGCCCCAGGTAGTATGCCCAGCCACAGGGAAAGCATCCTAGCAAAATAAACCTTCTAAGAACCATTTTTGAAAATACTTTACACTTCTTTTAAGGGCGAGAATGCCTTCGGTGTGAAGGTTAAGAAAAATGATAAAATACCTCTTTTTCCTTAAAAGAATCTTAAAGAAGAATGCAGCCTGTACCTCTCTGGGCACTTCTGTAGCGAGAGGCAGCAGTCGCGACTGCCCTTTATGCTGCGGCGCCAGGCTCGGAATCATGGCGAATGACCGCCTCCCACAATCGTTGCCATGGATACAAGCTCTGCTCTTGCTCGCATCTCGGATGACAGTTACACCCGACAATGCAAGCGCCGTGCTCTTTACGAGGCATTTTGTATGTATTGTTTACTTCAATCCTCACAATCTTTACACCAAGGAAGGAGGGTTTTACTCTCCCTATATTCCCAGGGAGGGAGTCACACACCCAGTGAGCTTAATTCGTTTCCCGAGGTGCCCTGGCTTTAAGGAACGGAAGCGTGTGATGTGAACCCAGTACTGTCTCTCGCTGCAAGCTGTGGTCTTAGCCACTTCATGTACTTTACTCTGATTTAAAAGAAACTTTTACACTTGGTACTGTTCACACTATTCAGGCCAGAAAGCCCAGTCAAGATGACGTCATGCAGGGCTATGGAAAAAGCCAATGCATGTCCCCAGAGTCCACATGTCAAAAAAATTTTCCATACTAAATCTTTTCCGTATTTCCCATCTTAAATATGAATTCTGAGAAGAGAACATTTGCTGAGATGTCAAATGCATTCAGTAGGAACAGCAGTTGTACAAACTGCGTTTTTACGCCCTAGAACACTAAGAAGAAATCGGGCAAAACCGTTTTATGCTCCCCAGCATGGGTCGCTTTAGATTAAATTTCACGGATTCAGTCAATTAAGCTTTTTTTTTAACAGGTATAATTTTAACACAGTGATGTTTTATTCATATAGGAAAATCTTCGTTTGTCAAAAGAGTAAGAGATTATTTTGCTGTCCAAAATTCACCTGACCAAAGTCATTGTTTGCATTTTTGCTTTTTGGCATTAATAACATAATGATTTCTATTGGCGTCCCGTATGTTGGGATCTCTTCTGACTCCAGGATTTCATAGAATGAGAAAAGGATTGTTAGGGAAATCGGAAAGTTAAATTAAAAGTTTAATTCCCTGAACAGTCGAAACAATTGCGGGTGAGGAAAAGAAAGAATATTTTCCCCCATAAACGATTCCTTCGAAAAAGGACATACAATTTGTATCATTTGATCCCTAAGCACTTTGTCTTTCGGAAATTATGCATAAAAGGATTTTATTATTTTTCTCTTAATTTCTACGGTTTACAGAGTAAATGGTTTCAGAAAATAATCTTTCTTGCGATTTAAAAGTAAAAAATGGGAGAAATGATGAATAAGAGGGACATGGTGACAGAGCAAGCCTTTGATCGCATTATAATCCTCCTTTCTACACTTACTAGTTTTAATCGTTAGCAGTAACACATTCATTTCTATAAATACTAAAGTGTGAGATAGGGACAAAGTGGTTTATGGAAACACATACGCCAGCATAAAGCTAGTGTATTATAGGACTAAGCCTGCTTAATGAAAATAAATAATCGAGAGCTGGTATCTGTCCGGAAAGAACTCAGAACGAATACACTGCCACTTGACCTTAGATATAGCCCCAGGTAGTATGCCCAGCCACAGGGAAAGCATCCTAGCAAAATAAACCTTCTAAGAACCATTTTTGAAAATACTTTACACTTCTTTTAAGGGCGAGAATGCCTTCGATGTGAAGGTTAAGAAAAATGATAAAATACCTCTTTTTCCTTAAAAGAATCTTAAAGAAGAATGCAGCCTGTACCTCTCTGGGCACTTCTGTAGCGAGAGGCAGCAGTCGCGACTGCCCTTTATGCTGCGGCGCCAGGCTCGGAATCGTGGCGAATGACCGCCTCCCACAATCGTTGCCATGGATACAAGCTCTGCTCTTGCTCGCATCTCGGATGACAGTTACACCCGACAATGCAAGCGCCGTGCTCTTTACGAGGCATTTTGTATGTATTGTTTACTTCAATCCTCACAATCTTTACACCAAGGAAGGAGGGTTTTACTCTCCCTATATTCCCAGGGAGGGAGTCACACACCCAGTGAGCTTAATTCGTTTCCCGAGGTGCCCTGGCTTTAAGGAACGGAAGCGTGTGATGTGAACCCAGTACTGTCTCTCGCTGCAAGCTGTGGTCTTAGCCACTTCATGTACTTTACTCTGATTTAAAAGAAACTTTTACACTTGGTACTGTTCACACTATTCAGGCCAGAAAGCCCAGTCAAGATGACGTCATGCAGGGCTATGGAAAAAGCCAATGCATGTCCCCAGAGTCCACATGTCAAAAAAATTTTCCATACTAAATCTTTTCCGTATTTCCCATCTTAAATATGAATTCTGAGAAGAGAACATTTGCTGAGATGTCAAATGCATTCAGTAGGAACAGCAGTTGTACAAACTGCGTTTTTACGCCCTAGAACACTAAGAAGAAATCGGGCAAAACCGTTTTATGCTCCCCAGCATGGGTCGCTTTAGATTAAATTTCACGGATTCAGTCAATTAAGCTTTTTTTTTAACAGGTATAATTTTAACACAGTGATGTTTTATTCATATAGGAAAATCTTCGTTTGTCAAAAGAGTAAGAGATTATTTTGCTGTCCAAAATTCACCTGACCAAAGTCATTGTTTGCATTTTTGCTTTTTGGCATTAATAACATAATGATTTCTATTGGCGTCCCGTATGTTGGGATCTCTTCTGACTCCAGGATTTCATAGAATGAGAAAAGGATTGTTAGGGAAATCGGAAAGTTAAATTAAAAGTTTAATTCCCTGAACAGTCGAAACAATTGTGGGTGAGGAAAAGAAAGAATATTTTCCCCCATAAACGATTCCTTCGAAAAAGGACATACAATTTGTATCATTTGATCCCTAAGCACTTTGTCTTTCGGAAATTATGCATAAAAGGATTTTATTATTTTTCTCTTAATTTCTACGGTTTACAGAGTAAATGGTTTCAGAAAATAATCTTTCTTGCGATTTAAAAGTAAAAAATGGGAGAAATGATGAATAAGAGGGACATGGTGACAGAGCAAGCCTTTGATCGCATTATAATCCTCCTTTCTACACTTACTAGTTTTAATCGTTAGCAGTAACACATTCATTTCTATAAATACTAAAGTGTGAGATAGGGACAAAGTGGTTTATGGAAACACATACGCCAGCATAAAGCTAGTGTATTATAGGACTAAGCCTGCTTAATGAAAATAAATAATCGAGAGCTGGTATCTGTCCGGAAAGAACTCAGAACGAATACACTGCCACTTGACCTTAGATATAGCCCCAGGTAGTATGCCCAGCCACAGGGAAAGCATCCTAGCAAAATAAACCTTCTAAGAACCATTTTTGAAAATACTTTACACTTCTTTTAAGGGCGAGAATGCCTTCGGTGTGAAGGTTAAGAAAAATGATAAAATACCTCTTTTTCCTTAAAAGAATCTTAAAGAAGAATGCAGCCTGTACCTCTCTGGGCACTTCTGTAGCGAGAGGCAGCAGTCGCGACTGCCCTTTATGCTGCGGCGCCAGGCTCGGAATCATGGCGAATGACCGCCTCCCACAATCGTTGCCATGGATACAAGCTCTGCTCTTGCTCGCATCTCGGATGACAGTTACACCCGACAATGCAAGCGCCGTGCTCTTTACGAGGCATTTTGTATGTATTGTTTACTTCAATCCTCACAATCTTTACACCAAGGAAGGAGGGTTTTACTCTCCCTATATTCCCAGGGAGGGAGTCACACACCCAGTGAGCTTAATTCGTTTCCCGAGGTGCCCTGGCTTTAAGGAACGGAAGCGTGTGATGTGAACCCAGTACTGTCTCTCGCTGCAAGCTGTGGTCTTAGCCACTTCATGTACTTTACTCTGATTTAAAAGAAACTTTTACACTTGGTACTGTTCACACTATTCAGGCCAGAAAGCCCAGTCAAGATGACGTCATGCAGGGCTATGGAAAAAGCCAATGCATGTCCCCAGAGTCCACATGTCAAAAAAATTTTCCATACTAAATCTTTTCCGTATTTCCCATCTTAAATATGAATTCTGAGAAGAGAACATTTGCTGAGATGTCAAATGCATTCAGTAGGAACAGCAGTTGTACAAACTGCGTTTTTACGCCCTAGAACACTAAGAAGAAATCGGGCAAAACCGTTTTATGCTCCCCAGCATGGGTCGCTTTAGATTAAATTTCACGGATTCAGTCAATTAAGCTTTTTTTTTAACAGGTATAATTTTAACACAGTGATGTTTTATTCATATAGGAAAATCTTCGTTTGTCAAAAGAGTAAGAGATTATTTTGCTGTCCAAAATTCACCTGACCAAAGTCATTGTTTGCATTTTTGCTTTTTGGCATTAATAACATAATGATTTCTATTGGCGTCCCGTATGTTGGGATCTCTTCTGACTCCAGGATTTCATAGAATGAGAAAAGGATTGTTAGGGAAATCGGAAAGTTAAATTAAAAGTTTAATTCCCTGAACAGTCGAAACAATTGTGGGTGAGGAAAAGAAAGAATATTTTCCCCCATAAACGATTCCTTCGATAAAGGACATACAATTTGTATCATTTGATCCCTAAGCACTTTGTCTTTTGGAAATTATGCATAAAAGGATTTTATTATTTTTCTCTTAATTTCTACGGTTTACAGAGTAAATGGTTTCAGAAAATAATCTTTCTTGCGATTTAAAAGTAAAAAATGGGAGAAATGATGAATAAGAGGGACATGGTGACAGAGCAAGCCTTTGATCGCATTATAATCCTCCTTTCTACACTTACTAGTTTTAATCGTTAGCAGTAACACATTCATTTCTATAAATACTAAAGTGTGAGATAGGGACAAAGTGGTTTATGGAAACACATACGCCAGCATAAAGCTAGTGTATTATAGGACTAAGCCTGCTTAATGAAAATAAATAATCGAGAGCTGGTATCTGTCCGGAAAGAACTCAGAACGAATACACTGCCACTTGACCTTAGATATAGCCCCAGGTAGTATGCCCAGCCACAGGGAAAGCATCCTAGCAAAATAAACCTTCTAAGAACCATTTTTGAAAATACTTTACACTTCTTTTAAGGGCGAGAATGCCTTCGGTGTGAAGGTTAAGAAAAATGATAAAATACCTCTTTTTCCTTAAAAGAATCTTAAAGAAGAATGCAGCCTGTACCTCTCTGGGCACTTCTGTAGCGAGAGGCAGCAGTCGCGACTGCCCTTTATGCTGCGGCGCCAGGCTCGGAATCATGGCGAATGACCGCCTCCCACAATCGTTGCCATGGATACAAGCTCTGCTCTTGCTCGCATCTCGGATGACAGTTACACCCGACAATGCAAGCGCCGTGCTCTTTACGAGGCATTTTGTATGTATTGTTTACTTCAATCCTCACAATCTTTACACCAAGGAAGGAGGGTTTTACTCTCCCTATATTCCCAGGGAGGGAGTCACACACCCAGTGAGCTTAATTCGTTTCCCGAGGTGCCCTGGCTTTAAGGAACGGAAGCGTGTGATGTGAACCCAGTACTGTCTCTCGCTGCAAGCTGTGGTCTTAGCCACTTCATGTACTTTACTCTGATTTAAAAGAAACTTTTACACTTGGTACTGTTCACACTATTCAGGCCAGAAAGCCCAGTCAAGATGACGTCATGCAGGGCTATGGAAAAAGCCAATGCATGTCCCCAGAGTCCACATGTCAAAAAAATTTTCCATACTAAATCTTTTCCGTATTTCCCATCTTAAATATGAATTCTGAGAAGAGAACATTTGCTGAGATGTCAAATGCATTCAGTAGGAACAGCAGTTGTACAAACTGCGTTTTTACGCCCTAGAACACTAAGAAGAAATCGGGCAAAACCGTTTTATGCTCCCCAGCATGGGTCGCTTTAGATTAAATTTCACGGATTCAGTCAATTAAGCTTTTTTTTTAACAGGTATAATTTTAACACAGTGATGTTTTATTCATATAGGAAAATCTTCGTTTGTCAAAAGAGTAAGAGATTATTTTGCTGTCCAAAATTCACCTGACCAAAGTCATTGTTTGCATTTTTGCTTTTTGGCATTAATAACATAATGATTTCTATTGGCGTCCCGTATGTTGGGATCTCTTCTGACTCCAGGATTTCATAGAATGAGAAAAGGATTGTTAGGGAAATCGGAAAGTTAAATTAAAAGTTTAATTCCCTGAACAGTCGAAACAATTGCGGGTGAGGAAAAGAAAGAATATTTTCCCCCATAAACGATTCCTTCGAAAAAGGACATACAATTTGTATCATTTGATCCCTAAGCACTTTGTCTTTCGGAAATTATGCATAAAAGGATTTTATTATTTTTCTCTTAATTTCTACGGTTTACAGAGTAAATGGTTTCAGAAAATAATCTTTCTTGCGATTTAAAAGTAAAAAATGGGAGAAATGATGAATAAGAGGGACATGGTGACAGAGCAAGCCTTTGATCGCATTATAATCCTCCTTTCTACACTTACTAGTTTTAATCGTTAGCAGTAACACATTCATTTCTATAAATACTAAAGTGTGAGATAGGGACAAAGTGGTTTATGGAAACACATACGCCAGCATAAAGCTAGTGTATTATAGGACTAAGCCTGCTTAATGAAAATAAATAATCGAGAGCTGGTATCTGTCCGGAAAGAACTCAGAACGAATACACTGCCACTTGACCTTAGATATAGCCCCAGGTAGTATGCCCAGCCACAGGGAAAGCATCCTAGCAAAATAAACCTTCTAAGAACCATTTTTGAAAATACTTTACACTTCTTTTAAGGGCGAGAATGCCTTCGGTGTGAAGGTTAAGAAAAATGATAAAATACCTCTTTTTCCTTAAAAGAATCTTAAAGAAGAATGCAGCCTGTACCTCTCTGGGCACTTCTGTAGCGAGAGGCAGCAGTCGCGACTGCCCTTTATGCTGCGGCGCCAGGCTCGGAATCATGGCGAATGACCGCCTCCCACAATCGTTGCCATGGATACAAGCTCTGCTCTTGCTCGCATCTCGAATCTCGGATGACAGTTACACCCGACAATGCAAGCGCCGTGCTCTTTACGAGGCATTTTGTATGTATTGTTTACTTCAATCCTCACAATCTTTACACCAAGGAAGGAGGGTTTTACTCTCCCTATATTCCCAGGGAGGGAGTCACACACCCAGTGAGCTTAATTCGTTTCCCGAGGTGCCCTGGCTTTAAGGAACGGAAGCGTGTGATGTGAACCCAGTACTGTCTCTCGCTGCAAGCTGTGGTCTTAGCCACTTCATGTACTTTACTCTGATTTAAAAGAAACTTTTACACTTGGTACTGTTCACACTATTCAGGCCAGAAAGCCCAGTCAAGATGACGTCATGCAGGGCTATGGAAAAAGCCAATGCATGTCCCCAGAGTCCACATGTCAAAAAAATTTTCCATACTAAATCTTTTCCGTATTTCCCATCTTAAATATGAATTCTGAGAAGAGAACATTTGCTGAGATGTCAAATGCATTCAGTAGGAACAGCAGTTGTACAAACTGCGTTTTTACGCCCTAGAACACTAAGAAGAAATCGGGCAAAACCGTTTTATGCTCCCCAGCATGGGTCGCTTTAGATTAAATTTCACGGATTCAGTCAATTAAGCTTTTTTTTTAACAGGTATAATTTTAACACAGTGATGTTTTATTCATATAGGAAAATCTTCGTTTGTCAAAAGAGTAAGAGATTATTTTGCTGTCCAAAATTCACCTGACCAAAGTCATTGTTTGCATTTTTGCTTTTTGGCATTAATAACATAATGATTTCTATTGGCGTCCCGTATGTTGGGATCTCTTCTGACTCCAGGATTTCATAGAATGAGAAAAGGATTGTTAGGGAAATCGGAAAGTTAAATTAAAAGTTTAATTCCCTGAACAGTCGAAACAATTGTGGGTGAGGAAAAGAAAGAATATTTTCCCCCATAAACGATTCCTTCGAAAAAGGACATACAATTTGTATCATTTGATCCCTAAGCACTTTGTCTTTCGGAAATTATGCATAAAAGGATTTTATTATTTTTCTCTTAATTTCTACGGTTTACAGAGTAAATGGTTTCAGAAAATAATCTTTCTTGCGATTTAAAAGTAAAAAATGGGAGAAATGATGAATAAGAGGGACATGGTGACAGAGCAAGCCTTTGATCGCATTATAATCCTCCTTTCTACACTTACTAGTTTTAATCGTTAGCAGTAACACATTCATTTCTATAAATACTAAAGTGTGAGATAGGGACAAAGTGGTTTATGGAAACACATACGCCAGCATAAAGCTAGTGTATTATAGGACTAAGCCTGCTTAATGAAAATAAATAATCGAGAGCTGGTATCTGTCCGGAAAGAACTCAGAACGAATACACTGCCACTTGACCTTAGATATAGCCCCAGGTAGTATGCCCAGCCACAGGGAAAGCATCCTAGCAAAATAAACCTTCTAAGAACCATTTTTGAAAATACTTTACACTTCTTTTAAGGGCGAGAATGCCTTCGGTGTGAAGGTTAAGAAAAATGATAAAATACCTCTTTTTCCTTAAAAGAATCTTAAAGAAGAATGCAGCCTGTACCTCTCTGGGCACTTCTGTAGCGAGAGGCAGCAGTCGCGACTGCCCTTTATGCTGCGGCGCCAGGCTCGGAATCATGGCGAATGACCGCCTCCCACAATCGTTGCCATGGATACAAGCTCTGCTCTTGCTCGCATCTCGAATCTCGGATGACAGTTACACCCGACAATGCAAGCGCCGTGCTCTTTACGAGGCATTTTGTATGTATTGTTTACTTCAATCCTCACAATCTTTACACCAAGGAAGGAGGGTTTTACTCTCCCTATATTCCCAGGGAGGGAGTCACACACCCAGTGAGCTTAATTCGTTTCCCGAGGTGCCCTGGCTTTAAGGAACGGAAGCGTGTGATGTGAACCCAGTACTGTCTCTCGCTGCAAGCTGTGGTCTTAGCCACTTCATGTACTTTACTCTGATTTAAAAGAAACTTTTACACTTGGTACTGTTCACACTATTCAGGCCAGAAAGCCCAGTCAAGATGACGTCATGCAGGGCTATGGAAAAAGCCAATGCATGTCCCCAGAGTCCACATGTCAAAAAAATTTTCCATACTAAATCTTTTCCGTATTTCCCATCTTAAATATGAATTCTGAGAAGAGAACATTTGCTGAGATGTCAAATGCATTCAGTAGGAACAGCAGTTGTACAAACTGCGTTTTTACGCCCTAGAACACTAAGAAGAAATCGGGCAAAACCGTTTTATGCTCCCCAGCATGGGTCGCTTTAGATTAAATTTCACGGATTCAGTCAATTAAGCTTTTTTTTTAACAGGTATAATTTTAACACAGTGATGTTTTATTCATATAGGAAAATCTTCGTTTGTCAAAAGAGTAAGAGATTATTTTGCTGTCCAAAATTCACCTGACCAAAGTCATTGTTTGCATTTTTGCTTTTTGGCATTAATAACATAATGATTTCTATTGGCGTCCCGTATGTTGGGATCTCTTCTGACTCCAGGATTTCATAGAATGAGAAAAGGATTGTTAGGGAAATCGGAAAGTTAAATTAAAAGTTTAATTCCCTGAACAGTCGAAACAATTGTGGGTGAGGAAAAGAAAGAATATTTTCCCCCATAAACGATTCCTTCGAAAAAGGACATACAATTTGTATCATTTGATCCCTAAGCACTTTGTCTTTCGGAAATTATGCATAAAAGGATTTTATTATTTTTCTCTTAATTTCTACGGTTTACAGAGTAAATGGTTTCAGAAAATAATCTTTCTTGCGATTTAAAAGTAAAAAATGGGAGAAATGATGAATAAGAGGGACATGGTGACAGAGCAAGCCTTTGATCGCATTATAATCCTCCTTTCTACACTTACTAGTTTTAATCGTTAGCAGTAACACATTCATTTCTATAAATACTAAAGTGTGAGATAGGGACAAAGTGGTTTATGGAAACACATACGCCAGCATAAAGCTAGTGTATTATAGGACTAAGCCTGCTTAATGAAAATAAATAATCGAGAGCTGGTATCTGTCCGGAAAGAACTCAGAACGAATACACTGCCACTTGACCTTAGATATAGCCCCAGGTAGTATGCCCAGCCACAGGGAAAGCATCCTAGCAAAATAAACCTTCTAAGAACCATTTTTGAAAATACTTTACACTTCTTTTAAGGGCGAGAATGCCTTCGGTGTGAAGGTTAAGAAAAATGATAAAATACCTCTTTTTCCTTAAAAGAATCTTAAAGAAGAATGCAGCCTGTACCTCTCTGGGCACTTCTGTAGCGAGAGGCAGCAGTCGCGACTGCCCTTTATGCTGCGGCGCCAGGCTCGGAATCGTGGCGAATGACCGCCTCCCACAATCGTTGCCATGGATACAAGCTCTGCTCTTGCTCGCATCTCGGATGACAGTTACACCCGACAATGCAAGCGCCGTGCTCTTTACGAGGCATTTTGTATGTATTGTTTACTTCAATCCTCACAATCTTTACACCAAGGAAGGAGGGTTTTACTCTCCCTATATTCCCAGGGAGGGAGTCACACACCCAGTGAGCTTAATTCGTTTCCCGAGGTGCCCTGGCTTTAAGGAACGGAAGCGTGTGATGTGAACCCAGTACTGTCTCTCGCTGCAAGCTGTGGTCTTAGCCACTTCATGTACTTTACTCTGATTTAAAAGAAACTTTTACACTTGGTACTGTTCACACTATTCAGGCCAGAAAGCCCAGTCAAGATGACGTCATGCAGGGCTATGGAAAAAGCCAATGCATGTCCCCAGAGTCCACATGTCAAAAAAATTTTCCATACTAAATCTTTTCCGTATTTCCCATCTTAAATATGAATTCTGAGAAGAGAACATTTGCTGAGATGTCAAATGCATTCAGTAGGAACAGCAGTTGTACAAACTGCGTTTTTACGCCCTAGAACACTAAGAAGAAATCGGGCAAAACCGTTTTATGCTCCCCAGCATGGGTCGCTTTAGATTAAATTTCACGGATTCAGTCAATTAAGCTTTTTTTTTAACAGGTATAATTTTAACACAGTGATGTTTTATTCATATAGGAAAATCTTCGTTTGTCAAAAGAGTAAGAGATTATTTTGCTGTCCAAAATTCACCTGACCAAAGTCATTGTTTGCATTTTTGCTTTTTGGCATTAATAACATAATGATTTCTATTGGCGTCCCGTATGTTGGGATCTCTTCTGACTCCAGGATTTCATAGAATGAGAAAAGGATTGTTAGGGAAATCGGAAAGTTAAATTAAAAGTTTAATTCCCTGAACAGTCGAAACAATTGTGGGTGAGGAAAAGAAAGAATATTTTCCCCCATAAACGATTCCTTCGAAAAAGGACATACAATTTGTATCATTTGATCCCTAAGCACTTTGTCTTTCGGAAATTATGCATAAAAGGATTTTATTATTTTTCTCTTAATTTCTACGGTTTACAGAGTAAATGGTTTCAGAAAATAATCTTTCTTGCGATTTAAAAGTAAAAAATGGGAGAAATGATGAATAAGAGGGACATGGTGACAGAGCAAGCCTTTGATCGCATTATAATCCTCCTTTCTACACTTACTAGTTTTAATCGTTAGCAGTAACACATTCATTTCTATAAATACTAAAGTGTGAGATAGGGACAAAGTGGTTTATGGAAACACATACGCCAGCATAAAGCTAGTGTATTATAGGACTAAGCCTGCTTAATGAAAATAAATAATCGAGAGCTGGTATCTGTCCGGAAAGAACTCAGAACGAATACACTGCCACTTGACCTTAGATATAGCCCCAGGTAGTATGCCCAGCCACAGGGAAAGCATCCTAGCAAAATAAACCTTCTAAGAACCATTTTTGAAAATACTTTACACTTCTTTTAAGGGCGAGAATGCCTTCGGTGTGAAGGTTAAGAAAAATGATAAAATACCTCTTTTTCCTTAAAAGAATCTTAAAGAAGAATGCAGCCTGTACCTCTCTGGGCACTTCTGTAGCGAGAGGCAGCAGTCGCGACTGCCCTTTATGCTGCGGCGCCAGGCTCGGAATCATGGCGAATGACCGCCTCCCACAATCGTTGCCATGGATACAAGCTCTGCTCTTGCTCGCATCTCGGATGACAGTTACACCCGACAATGCAAGCGCCGTGCTCTTTACGAGGCATTTTGTATGTATTGTTTACTTCAATCCTCACAATCTTTACACCAAGGAAGGAGGGTTTTACTCTCCCTATATTCCCAGGGAGGGAGTCACACACCCAGTGAGCTTAATTCGTTTCCCGAGGTGCCCTGGCTTTAAGGAACGGAAGCGTGTGATGTGAACCCAGTACTGTCTCTCGCTGCAAGCTGTGGTCTTAGCCACTTCATGTACTTTACTCTGATTTAAAAGAAACTTTTACACTTGGTACTGTTCACACTATTCAGGCCAGAAAGCCCAGTCAAGATGACGTCATGCAGGGCTATGGAAAAAGCCAATGCATGTCCCCAGAGTCCACATGTCAAAAAAATTTTCCATACTAAATCTTTTCCGTATTTCCCATCTTAAATATGAATTCTGAGAAGAGAACATTTGCTGAGATGTCAAATGCATTCAGTAGGAACAGCAGTTGTACAAACTGCGTTTTTACGCCCTAGAACACTAAGAAGAAATCGGGCAAAACCGTTTTATGCTCCCCAGCATGGGTCGCTTTAGATTAAATTTCACGGATTCAGTCAATTAAGCTTTTTTTTTAACAGGTATAATTTTAACACAGTGATGTTTTATTCATATAGGAAAATCTTCGTTTGTCAAAAGAGTAAGAGATTATTTTGCTGTCCAAAATTCACCTGACCAAAGTCATTGTTTGCATTTTTGCTTTTTGGCATTAATAACATAATGATTTCTATTGGCGTCCCGTATGTTGGGATCTCTTCTGACTCCAGGATTTCATAGAATGAGAAAAGGATTGTTAGGGAAATCGGAAAGTTAAATTAAAAGTTTAATTCCCTGAACAGTCGAAACAATTGTGGGTGAGGAAAAGAAAGAATATTTTCCCCCATAAACGATTCCTTCGAAAAAGGACATACAATTTGTATCATTTGATCCCTAAGCACTTTGTCTTTCGGAAATTATGCATAAAAGGATTTTATTATTTTTCTCTTAATTTCTACGGTTTACAGAGTAAATGGTTTCAGAAAATAATCTTTCTTGCGATTTAAAAGTAAAAAATGGGAGAAATGATGAATAAGAGGGACATGGTGACAGAGCAAGCCTTTGATCGCATTATAATCCTCCTTTCTACACTTACTAGTTTTAATCGTTAGCAGTAACACATTCATTTCTATAAATACTAAAGTGTGAGATAGGGACAAAGTGGTTTATGGAAACACATACGCCAGCATAAAGCTAGTGTATTATAGGACTAAGCCTGCTTAATGAAAATAAATAATCGAGAGCTGGTATCTGTCCGGAAAGAACTCAGAACGAATACACTGCCACTTGACCTTAGATATAGCCCCAGGTAGTATGCCCAGCCACAGGGAAAGCATCCTAGCAAAATAAACCTTCTAAGAACCATTTTTGAAAATACTTTACACTTCTTTTAAGGGCGAGAATGCCTTCGGTGTGAAGGTTAAGAAAAATGATAAAATACCTCTTTTTCCTTAAAAGAATCTTAAAGAAGAATGCAGCCTGTACCTCTCTGGGCACTTCTGTAGCGAGAGGCAGCAGTCGCGACTGCCCTTTATGCTGCGGCGCCAGGCTCGGAATCATGGCGAATGACCGCCTCCCACAATCGTTGCCATGGATACAAGCTCTGCTCTTGCTCGCATCTCGGATGACAGTTACACCCGACAATGCAAGCGCCGTGCTCTTTACGAGGCATTTTGTATGTATTGTTTACTTCAATCCTCACAATCTTTACACCAAGGAAGGAGGGTTTTACTCTCCCTATATTCCCAGGGAGGGAGTCACACACCCAGTGAGCTTAATTCGTTTCCCGAGGTGCCCTGGCTTTAAGGAACGGAAGCGTGTGATGTGAACCCAGTACTGTCTCTCGCTGCAAGCTGTGGTCTTAGCCACTTCATGTACTTTACTCTGATTTAAAAGAAACTTTTACACTTGGTACTGTTCACACTATTCAGGCCAGAAAGCCCAGTCAAGATGACGTCATGCAGGGCTATGGAAAAAGCCAATGCATGTCCCCAGAGTCCACATGTCAAAAAAATTTTCCATACTAAATCTTTTCCGTATTTCCCATCTTAAATATGAATTCTGAGAAGAGAACATTTGCTGAGATGTCAAATGCATTCAGTAGGAACAGCAGTTATACAAACTGCGTTTTTACGCCCTAGAACACTAAGAAGAAATCGGCCAAAACCGTTTTATGCTCCCCAGCATGGGTCGCTTTAGATTAAATTTCACGGATTCAGTCAATTAAGCTTTTTTTTTAACAGGTATAATTTTAACACAGTGATGTTTTATTCATATAGGAAAATCTTCGTTTGTCAAAAGAGTAAGAGATTATTTTGCTGTCCAAAATTCACCTGACCAAAGTCATTGTTTGCATTTTTGCATTTTGGCATTAATAACATAATGATTTCTATTGGCGTCCCGTATGTTGGGATCTCTTCTGACTCCAGGATTTCATAGAATGAGAAAAGGATTGTTAGGGAAATCGGAAAGTTAAATTAAAAGTTTAATTCCCTGAACAGTCGAAACAATTGTGGGTGAGGAAAAGAAAGAATATTTTCCCCCATAAACGATTCCTTCGAAAAAGGACATACAATTTGTATCATTTGATCCCTAAGCACTTTGTCTTTCGGAAATTATGCATAAAAGGATTTTATTATTTTTCTCTTAATTTCTACGGTTTACAGAGTAAATGGTTTCAGAAAATAATCTTTCTTGCGATTTAAAAGTAAAAAATGGGAGAAATGATGAATAAGAGGGACATGGTGACAGAGCAAGCCTTTGATCGCATTATAATCCTCCTTTCTACACTTACTAGTTTTAATCGTTAGCAGTAACACATTCATTTCTATAAATACTAAAGTGTGAGATAGGGACAAAGTGGTTTATGGAAACACATACGCCAGCATAAAGCTAGTGTATTATAGGACTAAGCCTGCTTAATGAAAATAAATAATCGAGAGCTGGTATCTGTCCGGAAAGAACTCAGAACGAATACACTGCCACTTGACCTTAGATATAGCCCCAGGTAGTATGCCCAGCCACAGGGAAAGCATCCTAGCAAAATAAACCTTCTAAGAACCATTTTTGAAAATACTTTACACTTCTTTTAAGGGCGAGAATGCCTTCGGTGTGAAGGTTAAGAAAAATGATAAAATACCTCTTTTTCCTTAAAAGAATCTTAAAGAAGAATGCAGCCTGTACCTCTCTGGGCACTTCTGTAGCGAGAGGCAGCAGTCGCGACTGCCCTTTATGCTGCGGCGCCAGGCTCGGAATCATGGCGAATGACCGCCTCCCACAATCGTTGCCATGGATACAAGCTCTGCTCTTGCTCGCATCTCGGATGACAGTTACACCCGACAATGCAAGCGCCGTGCTCTTTACGAGGCATTTTGTATGTATTGTTTACTTCAATCCTCACAATCTTTACACCAAGGAAGGAGGGTTTTACTCTCCCTATATTCCCAGGGAGGGAGTCACACACCCAGTGAGCTTAATTCGTTTCCCGAGGTGCCCTGGCTTTAAGGAACGGAAGCGTGTGATGTGAACCCAGTACTGTCTCTCGCTGCAAGCTGTGGTCTTAGCCACTTCATGTACTTTACTCTGATTTAAAAGAAACTTTTACACTTGGTACTGTTCACACTATTCAGGCCAGAAAGCCCAGTCAAGATGACGTCATGCAGGGCTATGGAAAAAGCCAATGCATGTCCCCAGAGTCCACATGTCAAAAAAATTTTCCATACTAAATCTTTTCCGTATTTCCCATCTTAAATATGAATTCTGAGAAGAGAACATTTGCTGAGATGTCAAATGCATTCAGTAGGAACAGCAGTTGTACAAACTGCGTTTTTACGCCCTAGAACACTAAGAAGAAATCGGGCAAAACCGTTTTATGCTCCCCAGCATGGGTCGCTTTAGATTAAATTTCACGGATTCAGTCAATTAAGCTTTTTTTTTAACAGGTATAATTTTAACACAGTGATGTTTTATTCATATAGGAAAATCTTCGTTTGTCAAAAGAGTAAGAGATTATTTTGCTGTCCAAAATTCACCTGACCAAAGTCATTGTTTGCATTTTTGCTTTTTGGCATTAATAACATAATGATTTCTATTGGCGTCCCGTATGTTGGGATCTCTTCTGACTCCAGGATTTCATAGAATGAGAAAAGGATTGTTAGGGAAATCGGAAAGTTAAATTAAAAGTTTAATTCCCTGAACAGTCGAAACAATTGTGGGTGAGGAAAAGAAAGAATATTTTCCCCCATAAACGATTCCTTCGAAAAAGGACATACAATTTGTATCATTTGATCCCTAAGCACTTTGTCTTTCGGAAATTATGCATAAAAGGATTTTATTATTTTTCTCTTAATTTCTACGGTTTACAGAGTAAATGGTTTCAGAAAATAATCTTTCTTGCGATTTAAAAGTAAAAAATGGGAGAAATGATGAATAAGAGGGACATGGTGACAGAGCAAGCCTTTGATCGCATTATAATCCTCCTTTCTACACTTACTAGTTTTAATCGTTAGCAGTAACACATTCATTTCTATAAATACTAAAGTGTGAGATAGGGACAAAGTGGTTTATGGAAACACATACGCCAGCATAAAGCTAGTGTATTATAGGACTAAGCCTGCTTAATGAAAATAAATAATCGAGAGCTGGTATCTGTCCGGAAAGAACTCAGAACGAATACACTGCCACTTGACCTTAGATATAGCCCCAGGTAGTATGCCCAGCCACAGGGAAAGCATCCTAGCAAAATAAACCTTCTAAGAACCATTTTTGAAAATACTTTACACTTCTTTTAAGGGCGAGAATGCCTTCGGTGTGAAGGTTAAGAAAAATGATAAAATACCTCTTTTTCCTTAAAAGAATCTTAAAGAAGAATGCAGCCTGTACCTCTCTGGGCACTTCTGTAGCGAGAGGCAGCAGTCGCGACTGCCCTTTATGCTGCGGCGCCAGGCTCGGAATCGTGGCGAATGACCGCCTCCCACAATCGTTGCCATGGATACAAGCTCTGCTCTTGCTCGCATCTCGGATGACAGTTACACCCGACAATGCAAGCGCCGTGCTCTTTACGAGGCATTTTGTATGTATTGTTTACTTCAATCCTCACAATCTTTACACCAAGGAAGGAGGGTTTTACTCTCCCTATATTCCCAGGGAGGGAGTCACACACCCAGTGAGCTTAATTCGTTTCCCGAGGTGCCCTGGCTTTAAGGAACGGAAGCGTGTGATGTGAACCCAGTACTGTCTCTCGCTGCAAGCTGTGGTCTTAGCCACTTCATGTACTTTACTCTGATTTAAAAGAAACTTTTACACTTGGTACTGTTCACACTATTCAGGCCAGAAAGCCCAGTCAAGATGACGTCATGCAGGGCTATGGAAAAAGCCAATGCATGTCCCCAGAGTCCACATGTCAAAAAAATTTTCCATACTAAATCTTTTCCGTATTTCCCATCTTAAATATGAATTCTGAGAAGAGAACATTTGCTGAGATGTCAAATGCATTCAGTAGGAACAGCAGTTGTACAAACTGCGTTTTTACGCCCTAGAACACTAAGAAGAAATCGGGCAAAACCGTTTTATGCTCCCCAGCATGGGTCGCTTTAGATTAAATTTCACGGATTCAGTCAATTAAGCTTTTTTTTTAACAGGTATAATTTTAACACAGTGATGTTTTATTCATATAGGAAAATCTTCGTTTGTCAAAAGAGTAAGAGATTATTTTGCTGTCCAAAATTCACCTGACCAAAGTCATTGTTTGCATTTTTGCTTTTTGGCATTAATAACATAATGATTTCTATTGGCGTCCCGTATGTTGGGATCTCTTCTGACTCCAGGATTTCATAGAATGAGAAAAGGATTGTTAGGGAAATCGGAAAGTTAAATTAAAAGTTTAATTCCCTGAACAGTCGAAACAATTGTGGGTGAGGAAAAGAAAGAATATTTTCCCCCATAAACGATTCCTTCGAAAAAGGACATACAATTTGTATCATTTGATCCCTAAGCACTTTGTCTTTCGGAAATTATGCATAAAAGGATTTTATTATTTTTCTCTTAATTTCTACGGTTTACAGAGTAAATGGTTTCAGAAAATAATCTTTCTTGCGATTTAAAAGTAAAAAATGGGAGAAATGATGAATAAGAGGGACATGGTGACAGAGCAAGCCTTTGATCGCATTATAATCCTCCTTTCTACACTTACTAGTTTTAATCGTTAGCAGTAACACATTCATTTCTATAAATACTAAAGTGTGAGATAGGGACAAAGTGGTTTATGGAAACACATACGCCAGCATAAAGCTAGTGTATTATAGGACTAAGCCTGCTTAATGAAAATAAATAATCGAGAGCTGGTATCTGTCCGGAAAGAACTCAGAACGAATACACTGCCACTTGACCTTAGATATAGCCCCAGGTAGTATGCCCAGCCACAGGGAAAGCATCCTAGCAAAATAAACCTTCTAAGAACCATTTTTGAAAATACTTTACACTTCTTTTAAGGGCGAGAATGCCTTCGGTGTGAAGGTTAAGAAAAATGATAAAATACCTCTTTTTCCTTAAAAGAATCTTAAAGAAGAATGCAGCCTGTACCTCTCTGGGCACTTCTGTAGCGAGAGGCAGCAGTCGCGACTGCCCTTTATGCTGCGGCGCCAGGCTCGGAATCATGGCGAATGACCGCCTCCCACAATCGTTGCCATGGATACAAGCTCTGCTCTTGCTCGCATCTCGGATGACAGTTACACCCGACAATGCAAGCGCCGTGCTCTTTACGAGGCATTTTGTATGTATTGTTTACTTCAATCCTCACAATCTTTACACCAAGGAAGGAGGGTTTTACTCTCCCTATATTCCCAGGGAGGGAGTCACACACCCAGTGAGCTTAATTCGTTTCCCGAGGTGCCCTGGCTTTAAGGAACGGAAGCGTGTGATGTGAACCCAGTACTGTCTCTCGCTGCAAGCTGTGGTCTTAGCCACTTCATGTACTTTACTCTGATTTAAAAGAAACTTTTACACTTGGTACTGTTCACACTATTCAGGCCAGAAAGCCCAGTCAAGATGACGTCATGCAGGGCTATGGAAAAAGCCAATGCATGTCCCCAGAGTCCACATGTCAAAAAAATTTTCCATACTAAATCTTTTCCGTATTTCCCATCTTAAATATGAATTCTGAGAAGAGAACATTTGCTGAGATGTCAAATGCATTCAGTAGGAACAGCAGTTATACAAACTGCGTTTTTACGCCCTAGAACACTAAGAAGAAATCGGCCAAAACCGTTTTATGCTCCCCAGCATGGGTCGCTTTAGATTAAATTTCACGGATTCAGTCAATTAAGCTTTTTTTTTAACAGGTATAATTTTAACACAGTGATGTTTTATTCATATAGGAAAATCTTCGTTTGTCAAAAGAGTAAGAGATTATTTTGCTGTCCAAAATTCACCTGACCAAAGTCATTGTTTGCATTTTTGCATTTTGGCATTAATAACATAATGATTTCTATTGGCGTCCCGTATGTTGGGATCTCTTCTGACTCCAGGATTTCATAGAATGAGAAAAGGATTGTTAGGGAAATCGGAAAGTTAAATTAAAAGTTTAATTCCCTGAACAGTCGAAACAATTGTGGGTGAGGAAAAGAAAGAATATTTTCCCCCATAAACGATTCCTTCGAAAAAGGACATACAATTTGTATCATTTGATCCCTAAGCACTTTGTCTTTCGGAAATTATGCATAAAAGGATTTTATTATTTTTCTCTTAATTTCTACGGTTTACAGAGTAAATGGTTTCAGAAAATAATCTTTCTTGCGATTTAAAAGTAAAAAATGGGAGAAATGATGAATAAGAGGGACATGGTGACAGAGCAAGCCTTTGATCGCATTATAATCCTCCTTTCTACACTTACTAGTTTTAATCGTTAGCAGTAACACATT